>NC_042998.1:15413671-15428671 GCF_006345805.1 Octopus sinensis
ATTATATATGTGCGTGTTTGTATGTGTGTGTGTATACACATTCATAAATACATATATACACACACTCTAAAGCAGATGCTCAGTGTCACACGCAAACCCACATACAGTATTTTGATATTTTATAATTATTATATAGATATGAAACCAATAGCAGATATCAGTTTTACACTATACCATATTTGCATATTTTATTTTTATCTTTGAATTTATTATTCACCATATGTAGCTTATCACTACCTCTTTCCGTCGGCATTTTTTCTCTATATAACATATTAAGTCTTTAGATATAAATTTGTATTTAAAAAGTAACTTTTCTTGCCAATAACATTTGAAATGAGACAGGAAATAAAATATAAGTTATAACATACATAAACTTAATATAAACCAAAGCAATTTTATTGGAGTATCAAGTTTCTGTACTAAATTGCTTTATATATTTCTTCTAATAAACCGTTTTAATGAGAGCGATATTATATACAGCGATCGTATTATACGTGTGTGTTGTGTGTTTGTATTTGTGCGTGTGTGTATGAATATATGTATATGTATAATATAACCTACGTACGCATAAGTACATATGTATCAGATTATATATATTTTATCTTGTAAGAATTTACTTAACTTAATACGAATATGTTATATGCTGCAGTATTAATTCAATATTTATAATAGGACCGTTAAATGTTTGAGAGTATTTTGCGAATAAGAAATACGCTGTAAAGTTTCTGGTACGGAGAACAGTATATTTCCCACTTGGTCAGTTCGCAAGTTATTGAGAATCAGAAGACGGGAAAATACAGGAGAAATTAACTTCTGCATTTTGAGCTATTTTGAGTCTGAAAATTGTGTAATCAAAATTATCTGCTGCAAACTTTTGAACAGTGGTTATCTGTTGCTTTTGATATATAGACTCCTTCGATTTTTATTGTACTCAGATAGATCCCCATTTTTGTCCGTATGTTTAAAAACCCTATTATTTGTTTTTATAGTTTAATATTAGGAATTGCATAAATTTTTTGAAAAAAATTATTGTGTATGTAGAAGTATAACCATTTATTGAAAATAGGTTTTTACAACAAAGTCATTGCTGCCCCATATTGCAACCCTGTTGATAATCACTGTTTTTGATCATTATTCTTCTCATAGCAAAGAAAATGATTTCGGGAACAGAAAATTCATTCTTTAAAAACCGTAAACCAAAGAGTAAACGGTATTGTGTATTTGCTTTATGTAGGTAATTGCTAAAAATTCATAGCACTTTTAAATATTACTCTATAACTGGAAGTAACAGGAAAAATTCAAGGCTTGTATAAGGAGAAAAAATTCGGTACGCTTATTTTTTCATAGATATAGATACACTTATTACAGGGTGGCCCAAAGTAGGTTTACAGTTATTCAACTATCTCTTTCGCATTCTTATACAGGGTGTTCAAAAAGTCTCTCCGCAGTAAGTATTCTATTGCAAAGTATTTATAAGACGGTATAAAACTACAAAAGGATATATTAGACTATACAAGACTTTAAAACAACTTTATAAGAGGTGTTGAAAGAATATGCATTATTGATTTTACTTTCAGTGAGTTGGCTTACAAATATATAGACAAAATTTGATCAGTGAGAAAAATTCATTGCGCAGATACTTTTTGATCTCCCTGTATTAAAAGTTTAGACCTTAATTATTAAAAAAAATGTGAAACCATTATTGTATTCTAATTCAGTTAATTTTGTCAAGCTCCCTTTTCAGTTTCTATTTTATTTTTTACAGGTACCGTAAAGTGTGAGCCATGGCAGACAAATTAAATCAAGAGAAAACTGGATACTAAAGTAGTATTGGAAGTCTGAAAATGCCGAGCAGGTGCGCACAGCGTGGCAAGAAGCCTTTCCCACTACTCAACCTTCACGCCAGAGAATTTATCGGATAAGAAATAAATTTGATACCACAGGTTCAGTGAGGAATGCACCAAAATCTGGACGCCGTAAGATTTCTGTGACTGAAAAAAAATGATATGGTAGTGGCTATGACATTTGTGAACAATCCAATGATGTCCACATAACGTGGTTCCCTAGAACTATCCATAGCAAGAACATCAATGTATTGAAATGTTCTAAAAGAAATTTAAAGTGCATGTGTGCTAAATGTAAACCTACTTTTGGGTTACTCTCTACCTTATTTCTTATGTGTCTGCGTGTGCAAGAGTATATATATATATATAAGGATAAGATCGTTAATTTAAAAATAAAATAACGATTTTATCAAGTGGTCAGCATGGAAAAATAACTTTTAAAGGTAATAATTATTAAAATTATAAATTAAGGTATCTACGAGATACCACCAAGCTTAAAATGGCAGGTATGATTACGGCTGCTATTTTCTCGTAGATACCGTAGATACCCTAATTTATAATTTTATATATATATATATATATGTATATATATATATATATATATATATATATATATTATATATATATATATATATATATATATTATATATATATATATATATATATATATATTTCAACAATTGTGGGTAAAATTAATTAATTATTAATCAATTTCACCAAGTATTCAGTATGTAAAGGGACCATTTAAGGCGAATTCAAAATATTACATTTATTAAAGGGCTTAGTAAAATAAATTACTTTGCCACATACTGAACTCATTAGAAATAGCACCAAAAAAAAATTTTTAGCCAAATTCTAATACTTAAAGAAAATTTCTCTCAGATAGTGCTTACTCAAAATAGCCCACGAAGGTATGGGGGTAAAAACATTAAAAAATCACAAGTGCAAAGGTTATTTGAGAACGTACATTTCTAGATCAGCCAAATACAATTCGACATTTCTTTCGTCAGCTCAAAATTCCTTAATTCGGATTTGTAAACACTGAAAGTAGGAGCATACCCTTTTGGCGACTTTTCACCTCCGAAGATCCGTTCAGACTAACAGTGCCAACAAATTCAAAATATGCAAGCGAAGAATTTCTGCCCTCCCCTTTCCACCCACGTGGGCTAACCTAGCAAACACCATAATTTTATCGGTGAAAACCGAAGCATTAAACAGAGAGAAATGAATTATAATTTCAACAATTGAGGGTAAAATTAATTAATTATTAATCAATTTCACCAAGTATTCAGTATGTAAAGGGACCATTTAAGGCGAATTCAAAATATTACATTTTATAAAGGGCTTAGTAAAATAAATTACTTTGCCACATACTGAACGCATTAGGAATAGCAGCCAAAAAATTTCTTTTAGCCAAATTCTAATACTTAAAGAAAATTTCTCTCAGATAGTGCTTACTCAAAATAGCCCTCGAAGGTATGGGGGTAAAAACATTAAAAAATCACAAGTGCAAAGGTTATTTGAGAACGTACGTTTCTAGATCAGCCAAATACAATTCCACATTTCTTCGTCAGCTCAAAATTCCTTAATTCGGATTGTAAACACTGAAAGTAGGAGCATACACTTTTGGCGACTTTTCACCTCCGAAGATCCGTTCAGACTAACAGTGCCAACAAATTCAAAATATGCAAGCGAAGAATTTCTGCCCTCCCCTTTCCACCCACGTGGGCTAACCTAGAAAACACCATAATTTTATCGGTGAAAACCGAAGCATTAAACAGAGAGATATGATTATAATTTCAACAATTGAGGGTAAAATTAATTAATTATTAATCAATTTCACTAAGTATTCAGTATGTAAAGGGACCATTTAAGGCGAATTCAAAATATTACATTTTATAAAGGGCTTAGTAAAATAAATTACTTTGCCACATACTGAACTCATTAGAAATAGCAGCCAAAAAAATTTTTTTAGCCAAATTCTAATACTTAAAGAAAATTTCTCTCAGATAGTGCTTACTCAAAATAGCCCACGAAGGTATGGGGGTAATGGTAAAAACATTAAAAAATCACAAGTGCAAAGGTTATTTGAGAACGTACGTTTCTAGATCAGCCAAATACAATTCCACATTTCTTTCGTCAGCTCAAAATTCCTTAATTCGGATTTGTAAACACTGAAAGTAGGAGCATACACTTTTGGCGACTTTTCACCTCCGAAGATCCGTTCAGACTAACAGTGCCAACAAATTCAAAATATGCAAGCGAAGAATTTCTGCCCTCCCCTTTCCACCCACGTGGGCTAACCTAGAAAACACCATAATTTTATCGGTGAAAACCGAAGCATTAAACAGAGAGATATGAATTATAATTTCAACAATTGAGGGTAAAATTAATTAATTATTAATCAATTTCACTAAGTATTCAGTATGTAAAGGGACCATTTAAGGCGAATTCAAAATATTACATTTTATAAAGGGCTTAGTAAAATAAATTACTTTGCCACATACTGAACTCATTAGAAATAGCAGCCAAAAAAATTTTTTTAGCCAAATTCTAATACTTAAAGAAAATTTCTCTCAGATAGTGCTTACTCAAAATAGCCCACGAAGGTATGGGGGTAAAAACATTAAAAAATCACAAGTGCAAAGGTTATTTGAGAACGTACGTTTCTAGATCAGCCAAATACAATTCGACCTTTCTTTCGTCAGCTCAAAATTCCTTAATTCGGATTTGTAAACACTGAAAGTAGGAGCATACACTTTTGGCGACTTTTCACCTCCGAAGATCCGTTCAGACTAACAGTGCCAACAAATTTAAAATATGCAAGCGAAGAATTTCTGCCCTCCCCTTTCCACCCACGTGGGCTAACCTAGCAAACACCATAATTTTATCGGTGAAAACCGAAGCATTAAACAGAGAGAAATGAATTATAATTTCAACAATTGAGGGTAAAATTAATTAAGAGTAAGCACTATCTGAGAGAAATTTTCTTTAAGTATTAGAATTTGGCTAAAAAAATTTTTTTGGCTGCTATTTCTAATGAGTTCTGTATGTGGCAAAGTAATTTATTTTATTAAGCCCTTTATAAAATTTTATATATATATATATATATATATATGCATGTGTGTATGCGTGTGCTGTGTGCGTATGTGTGTGTGTGTGTAAATGTATATTACTGGCCCGTTCGTCGACATTCTTCTCTTACATACCAGAGTGGTAGTTCCTAGTTAAGAGATTTACGAACTTACCACTCAATTTCCCATGCCTCAAAGGCGATTACAATGGTTTTCCGTTTTACATTATAGATTCTCTCGCATTGTGTGTCACCTTTTTTTCTAGTTTTCTTCTCTCTCTAAGTTTTGACTGTTAGTCATAAGCAGCAGTCGGAATATGCATAGATATATTCTATCTACTTATGAATGCGTATGTATAGATGTTTATATATAGCTTCATTATGCACGTGCATATACACATATAATTTTGAAAATCTACGTACTTCTGTGAGTAGCTTTTATCCCTCAAGTAGCATCTACCGTTTATACATTTCTGTTTTTCCATGGTGTTCTTCTCCATATATTTAAAAGTTTTTAACCAATTAAAGATTCATATAATGTCAGAAGCTCCAAATAATATATAAGTTGATGTACAAGTCACTGCATCTTATAAGGGAAACATCTGCGAGCCAAAGAAACTTATGACATAATTCATGTTTCATGTGTGAATAGAATATATAATATATAGCCACAAAATATAATATATATATATAAATATATATATATATATATAATTAATTAAGATTCAGGTGAATTAGATACGTTAGTTGAAGCTCCAAATCAGTCTGGTATAAGCCGCACAGCACGAAGTAAGATGATTAAAATCAAAATTGTATTAGTGTGTCCTACTCGTTAAAAAGATCTATATTTTGCACAGCTGAAGATAGCACTGCATTTAAATTGATGTAATGATTGCACTGTTCAATGAAATGGAGCCGCTTGAAAAGGTCGTACTGCATTACTACTTGATATCCTGTTGCATATTTGGTTATATATATATATACATATACATATATGTATATCTATCTATCTATCTATCTATCTATCTATCTATCTATATATCTATCTATCTATATATATATATATATATATATATATATGTATCACTTGACAACCGATGCTGGTGTGTTTACGTCCCCATCGTCACTTAGCGGTTCGGCAAAAGAGACCAATAGAATAAGTACTAAGCTTACAAAGAATAAGTCTGGGGTCCATTTGCTCGACTTACGGCGGTGCTCCACCATGGCCACAGTTAAATGACTGAAAGAAGTAAAAGAAAAATAGAGATTAAAGAATATTATTTTCAAGTCAAAATCTCCTATAGGCATGTTAACGACTCGTTATCTAGTTAGCAGCAAGGGAAATTCGAGAGATTAGGAAATATCCCAAAGGAATAAGATTGCCTTATAAGGAAATGTAAAAAAAAACACAAATAAAAAAGAAAAGTATGAACGCGGTTGTACTTTTCGTATAAACGATTTGAAATATAATAATAGTCATACACAGGCATACAATACACACACACACAAACACACACACACACACATATATATATATATATATATATATATATGTTCAAACATATAAGGGATGGCCATAATAGGACATCTGACTCACTAGAAAGAGCAGTTAAACTCCAAACCACTAATAGTTTTAATTCTGAAAGGGAAAGAGAAATAAAAACATTTACCCCATCCCTTTCAGAATTACAACTATTAGTGGTTTGGTGTTTAACTGCTCTTTCTAGTGAGTCGAATGTCCTATTGTGACCATCTCTTATGTGTTTGAATGTATATTACATAGTCTGTTGGCTATTTTTTCTTTTTCACTTGACCGCTGGTAGCGGAGAATTTTTCTAGAATCTTTTGCTACCCTAAAATTTAATAATATATATATATATGTATATGTATATATGTGTATATGTATATATATATATGTATGGTTGTACATATGTATGTATGTATGTATGTATATGTACATACCTATCTCCACAAGCATATACATCCATTCATGCACAGATATGCATACATATATAGGCAAATGTTGAAAAACCGTGGTATTATATTATTACACACTGACACCAACGCAGGCAAACACTCCCACTCACCCCCACGCTCACCCCCACGCTCACCCCCACACGCATATACGTACACATGCATATAGATGGATAGATAGATACAGATGCACATATATGGATATATGTGTATGCCTGTTCAGATGAATAGATGTTTGTATCTATATCTTTGATAGTGTGTGTGTGCGCGCGCGCGTGTGTGTGTATGTGTGTGTACTTGTGTGTGCGTATGTGCTTCAGTGTGACTACGTTTGTTAGGCCCTTACCCGCATACTACTCAATGAAATTTAAATTAGAGGGTCTCTAACGACTGCAGAAATCGCATGTTTGCGTGTTTAAATTTACAGTCAATGATATAATTCTATTTTACTTAAATAGCAATTTATAATTCAAATTACAAATATATTTAAATCAACTTTTTCCACAATGCCTTTCCTCCTGTTTATGCAGTCTCCAGAGCAATTCTTTATCCTTTACCTGCAAAGAAATTCGTTTCCTTCCATCTAGTTATAATATGACATCAATATAAAACACGTGTTTTTATAAATACGGTCCTCGTATACCCGAGTTTATTGTCATTGAAACTACATATTACTATAATTGTCAGACTGAGCGTAACACAAGTATTAATCATAAACTATAGATTAAAACTTATACATATTTCTTTGCTTTCTATAGCTTACTCAATGTTTTACATAATCAAATATCAAGGGACTTCATAGAGTTAACTAAGTACAAACAGAATTCACTTTCTGGTAAATTTTAGAATAGACTTATTCAAGAGTTTTGAAATTTTGTAGTTCTTGATAGAGGCTTCAAAAATACGATATTGCAACCAAATGAATTATATATCCAACTGAGAATACTAACATTAGAGATTCACTACTACATTAAAATTTACTGTATCCCTTCTATGTGGAAGCTTCACTTCAATTTTATATGATTGCAAAAGTCTTATTTAAATATACATCCTGTACAGCTATTAATTTATGGCTGTTGTTATTTATGGCTACTTGGACTTGTGCCAATATAACTAATCATTATTTATGGCGGTTGCATTTCCTTCTGTCAGTGAAGCGACCATTATTCATGGTTATAATATCTAATATATTCCCTCATATATTTCATTGCTTACCTTACGAATTCTACCAAAACTTTAAGTATCCAATTTTCGCTTTACTTTTGATTAGATATTTGGAGTTCCGAAAGTAGTTTTGAATATGATCCGCTCTATATACGAATGCCCCACCATGAAACTAGCTCATATATATGCAAAAAAGTACTAGTAATTTTTTATCGTTTTATTATCTAAATATATATGATTTCTGAGCAAAAGAACTTGTGACTAATGCAATTTTACTGAGCGCACTAATTCTGTCAGATAAAATTATCCAAAATATCCTTCCTTTACGTATGCTACTAGTATTTAAGTTGAGGCATATTTCCTTATGTTTCGAGTAGATCAATTGATAGTAAATTTCGAATCATAAAATCATTGAAAACTATAACAACTTGGTACATAACATTTCACTGATAGCCACTGTGGGATAATAGACATAGTATATCACTGAACAAGGAGAAATATGATCAAAGCACTATTGTCATGTAAATCATGTATTACGATGGAATAAATCGTCCCAAAATTAATTGTGCAATGTGTCTCTTAAATTGTTAAAATGCTACGCTGTAGTCCGAATTTTATACGGAAGCCATTCCTAGTCGACCACGTAACAACAAAAAGACACACACACACACACACACACTTTCGGTTCAGGAAGACGCTATTTCATTTATTTCTACAAAAGTGAAAAAGTTGATGGCGACAATTCACATTAAACAGTAAAATGATTACATAGCACGGTATTTGAAATGTATAGTGAAAGTAGCTAACATATAGTAAAATCTATAGAATTAGGTATGCTATCTTAAAATGCTGCGTGATCGTGTTGGGTGTGCATTGTTTGTGTGGATTAGCTATACTGAATTCAGCAGGTAGGAAAACTTGTAATTGTCGGGCTTCACAAATATGCCCTCTTGGAGGTTTCTGTCCACGTAAAAATGTAGTCTAACAGCGCCGTGTTATAATACCACACTCCAAGGAAACAAGGGTCACTATCAGCCTCACAGTTCATTTCAAGCGCCGCTACCCTGCACACATGAATACTTTCTCCAATACAAATTTTAAATTATCAATCTCCTTAACAAATTATATACACAAACTTAAATCTCAAAATATTCTATATACCTTACCCTGGCCCATTGTAATTGAGACTCTCCAATAAATTATATTTAAGGGAATTGCTAACCATTCTACGCCTCTACAACACCTCATTACTTAATAGATATTCAGATGTAACATCGTTTTGTAAACACAGGTTCTACCCATTAAATCTATGGAATTCCATAACTAAAAGTACCCATACTCAAAATTAACCTTGAACTAAGACAAATTCAGCCTCGCAAATTCTCTATATCATTTGTGTAATTACACTCTGTGTAATTTGGGCCTGCTTATTTGTATACATATAAACATTTTTTGTATTTCATGTATTTGATATATTTTATATATTGATCTGTCCAACATCTTTATCCCTACCTTTACTTCAATACCCGCTCAAGTTTAGATCTCCTGAGCACTACAAAGTGTATTCTCTGCGGAGAATATTTGCATCTCATCTATGACGTATATATATATATATATATATATATATATATTTATAGTATGTGTATGTGTACATATATATATATATATATATATATATAATATATATATATATATATATATATATATATATATCCTCGATGCTCCTACTGAACATCAGAGGACTGCAAACACTCAGTAACAGGACAAAGATCCCGTTCCTGAGAGACTTTGTTGCATGCAATCAAGCCTTATGCATAGCACTTACAGAAACGCACCTGAAACCGGACATAGCAGATGCGGAGTTACACATACCACAGTATGCTGTACTACGGACCGACAGGAAAGAAAGGAGTCATGGAGGTGTTGCTATGTACATCCGTGAGGACCTCACACCCCAGGTCCTCTTGTCATACTCAAACTCGGTGTGTGACACACTAATTGTACATATTAGGCAACTTGATGTAGTTGTGTGTGCTACATATCGCCCTCCAGATGCCCCAAGCCATGTGGGCAAGTTTGAAGACTGCCTTATAAAAATAGAAGAAATTCTAAGCACATTAGAACATATAGGTGTGCTTCTTATGGGAGACTTCAATCTGCCCAATGTCAGATGGCCCGAGGGCCTTTCTCTCCCAGGAATGACAAGATGTGAACGAGGACAGGCGAGGTCCCTCCTGAACCTCATCAACACCCTGTACATGGAGCAGTTAATACTCCAACCAACCAGGGCAGGTAACACACTGGATCTCTGCTTCACAAATGACATGGATCTCATCCATAATGTGAAAGTGACACCGACACTACTCTCGGATCACAACATGATAGAGCTGACCATGTACGGGCCAAAAGAGAGCACGGACATGCAGCCTACAAGAAACCCTCAAAATCTTTCCAGCTTGAACTACCATAAGGCAAACTGGAAACAATTGAGAAAGAGATCCTCAAACAAAACTGGCCTAAATGTCTCTCCTCGCCAGACATCGACGTGAAACTTCAACAATTCATGTCTGTAATGCAAGCCATATGCTACAAATGTGTCCCAGAGAGAAAGGCCACTGTACACAAGAACAAAATCCCCAGAGAGAGGAAAATTTTAATGAGACGGCGTACGAAATTTTCAAATCGCCTAAACAAACAGATTGAAAGCAGTGAAAAGTCCCGCCTAAAAATAAAACTGTTGGAAATCGGAAAGAGAAAGAGCAGACAAAGAAGCCTGGGCTATAGAAAACATAAAATCTAACCCCAGAGCTTTCTACAGATATGCCAAAGAAACAGCTACAGTGCACTGTAGAATAGGGCCACTCCTCGAAAAGGATGGCACACTTACAGGAAAACCAATGAGGGTAAGTGAAATACTGAATGAGCAATTCAAGAGTGTTTTCACTCCACCCCTTGGGCATCTCCAAATCACCAATCCAACTGACTTTTTTACCACTGCAGATATAAAATCAGAGGCGGCGACGATAGATTACATCGATATAAAGGAAGACGATGTAACCAAGGCTATAGATGAAATGAAAACAGACTCAGCTACCGGCCCCGATGGATTCCCGGCAATCCTCCTAAAAGCATGTAAGAGAGTCCTAGCAAGACCACTGCAGTTCCTCTTTCAGAGCTTCCTTGCAGCTGGCAAACTTCCAGGAAAACTGAAGGAAGGTAAAATATGCCCCATTCATAAAGGAGGTAGCAGAGCGGAAGCCAAGAACTATAGACCTATCTCTCTGACCTCACACATCAGCAAGGTCATGGAACGAATAGTCAGAAGGAAGCTGATCACCTTCCTTGAAGAGAATGACTTGCTGCCCGACACCCAACATGGTTTCCGACCAGGGAGAAGCTGTTTAACTCAGCTCCTACAACACTATGACTGGGTGCTGAAACGGCTGCTCAACCACTCAAATGTGGAAGTGATATATCTCGACTTTGCAAAGGCCTTTGATAAAGTCGATCATGGAATGATATGTCACAAACTGCGTGATCTCAACATAGTTGGAAAACTGGGAGAATGGCTTCATGACTTTCTGAAGGATAGAAGTCAGGTGGTAGTAGCCAATGGGGCCACCTCCATTAACACACAAATAGTGAGCGGTGTTCCGCAGGGCACTGTTCTGGGACCACTACTGTTCATAATGGCCTTCTCAGACATGCCCTCAGCCACGCAGAGAGCCACGATCACAAGTTATGCAGATGATACAAAAGTTTCACAGGCAATACAGAACCCTGAGGACACTAAACACCTGCAATGTGAGCTGGACGAAATATACAAGTGGGCTGAAAAGAATAGCATGCAGTTCAATGCTGGAAAGTTTCAAGCTTTATACTATCAGCATGCAAAACTGAATGCAATACCCAATGAATACACTGGACCCGGAGGGATTGCAATCCCAGAGGCACAATCAGTGCGTGACCTGGGTATTCACATGAGTGATGACGCGACCTTTCATGTACATGTTGCTAAACTGACAATGAAATGTAGACGGCTGGCTGGCTGGATTCTTAGAACCTTTAGAACAAGAGAACAAGAAACCATGATGGTCCTCTGGAAGACACTTGTCCTAAGCCACTTTGACTATTGCTCTCAGCTATGGTCACCATCCAGTGTCAAGTTGATCACAGAACCTGAGGCGATCCAACGAAGCTACACGAAGAATATAGCCTCTATGCAGAATGTAAGCTACTGGGAAAAACTCAAGAGATTAAAATTATATTCCCTGGAGCGTAGGCGGGAAAGATATGCCATAATATACATCTGGAAGATCCTGGAGGGAAGTGTCCTGAACTTTGGCATCGAGAGTTACGCAAATGCCAGAACTGGGCGCCACTGCGTGGTGCCTAGGACTCCAAACCTGCCATCAAGATGTAGGACAAGATTCTGTGATAGCCTGGGCTTCCGAGGCCCACAGCTCTTCAATATCCTCCCGAAGAACCCGAGAGACCTGCATGGGGTGGATACAGATGTCTTTAAAATGAAGCTGGATCTCTTCCTGTCAGGTGTCCCAGATGAACCAACTTCACGGCAGGAGGGGCAGATGAGGGCAGCTGCATCGAACTCTCTCATGCACCAAATAGCAGTTGCTAGAAAGCCCCCATGAAGCAACACCAAATGGCGGTGCCCCAGCATGGCCACAGCTCATAAGCTGAAACTAGAATCAATCAATCAATCAATCAATCCTTCTATGTATCTACCCAAAATAACTGGAAACGATCTCTGTGTAACAGGTCCCTTGTATTTTGGGCTTCCACCGCTAGAAATCACTTGATTCAACCATTAGGCTTGATGCAACCATTAGGCATCAGCCTGTCGACTGGCATCGTCCTCTGAGGTCGAGCAATCTTGTGGTGCGTCTTGGTTTTGCACTGTTTCTCTACTATATATATATATATACATACAGAAGCACACTTTCACACACATACATACACTTACATACATATATATACGCATATATATATATTCTTATATATATATATATATATATGTACACAAGCACGCATCTACATATATGTGTGTGTAAGTGTGCACACAACAGACATCATGTGTGTGTATAAAACGGGGAAGGGTGAAGAGTAGAATTCATATATGCATGTAATAAAACAATGCTGTGATGGATGAGTCATTTTTTTCCTCAGAAATATCAAACACTTCTATTTACAACACAAAGCAAATTATCTCGTATCACTCCTGCCATATGTCACTTGACAAGTCTATTCAATATTTCTGTGCATCTACATGAGAGGACCTCTCAAAGCGAATACGATAGCAATGCAGCGTTCTAATAACGCAACCACGTTAAGTAGGATATAAAGATTGCCATTCAGTATTAATATTCCGTTGCTAATATTTATCTTAGCATAAAAGCCTGCTGAATCTTTGCGGCATCAGTAATTGAACAGTCAGTGTCAACCAAGCACATAAAATACACATATCTGCCTCATTATGTACTGATTAAAAAACGTAATATATCTAACACTCTAATTCGTTCAAGCCCCACTGTCGACAAACTGATTCTATTTGAATATGCAATTTGTATTTATAGACTGGATAATGGAAAATCTTACCACAAAGCGGGTGTATAGCTCAAAAGCCGAAACTACAAATCAGCCTCAGAAATGAATGCAACTCGTCGGCAGTAGAGAAACTGGATCCCTGACACTGCTGGTCGGTTAGCTTAGAAGAGATCCGAAACATTTTTCCGTGTTTTATACAAGAATCTTCGTTCAAGCAAAACTCCTTTAAACACGTTCTTCGTGTGAGTAACTTCTATTTACGAAGCAGCAAAATGCAGTGTGTGCAACTGTGCAACTCGGCATCTAAATTTTAGCAAACAAACCCAAAATCAATAATTCTACATGACGATTTGGTGTACCCAACCCACATCTACATACCTTGTTTTTTTAGAGATGAAGAGGCCACTGCAGGAATCATGGATTACTGCTTTCTGACATTTTTGCGAGAGGAACAATTACGTGCAGTTCCTGAAAAGTAACGCAACGTTTTAACGGGATTTGTGAAACGGTATTTCCACGTTCAGTGTTCTATATTGAATGTAGCTGTCACATGTAGATGAGAAAGAAAAGTTCCCCATTTCATGTTGAAGCTGATAATTTAGGCGCATTCAAAAACGAAGATGAAAGCCATATCATTTATGTTCATAAGATGCTTATTCATTCAAACCGATACTATCCATATATCAAAACATTTTAACACACAAACATTTATGAATTTGATCTTCAAAGTTTTGAATACTTAGAGCTGGACTCGATAAAAGCATCGCAGCCCTCCTCATCTTCACACATCTGCATATCCCTTTAGCACATTAATACCGATTCCGAAACACACCTACCTTCCGTCACTTCCCCACATCACATTCACAAACTTCACTTCCTCGCGAACTCACTCTCTTCTGTTGGTGGTATTATGTTTCTTTGACTCACACACACGCGCAGCAGTTATTTATCCTTTGTGGATTTCCCTTGATTCTCCTCACCATTAGCTCCTATGTGCGCTTTACAATTTACCATAATTTTGACTATCCATCAAACTTTTCGGACCTTTTTCCTGAGTTTTATTTAATTTTTTCTTGCCTTTTCCTTACATTTCTATTCCGTTCATAAAAATTACAGGGAGTCCCCAAAACACAATATTTAACTTTCAAACGACAATAAATACATTTTTTATTGAGTAATTTCGGAATGCACTGTAAATGAAATTAAAGTAATTTCGGAATGAAATGTAAATGTGAAAATATAAGCTTTCTTTGATAAAGAAAAATATGTAAGAATCTACTTTAACACGAACATACTACTCATTTATTGTTAATGCTTCAGATTATTCGCACTGCGCCGTAAACCATCTATCATCATTTCATTTAAATCATTTAAACATAC
>NC_042998.1:15433671-15448671 GCF_006345805.1 Octopus sinensis
TGGTTTGTATGCAGGCTTGCTTCACGCACGTTGCTTCGTACGGAACAGCCACGATGAATTTGCGACATAGATTATTTCTAAGTATAGTTACTTCATTTAGTTCTTACTTTTCTAACTACCTATAAATTTTTATGTACTGATCCACGTGCAGACCCCTGTTATCACGGATACTTAGTCGTATCTATCTCATCCTTATTAGTTTCTTATATTTTCATATGCTTACCCTTTGGTAATTTGCTTCCCCGACATTTGGCGACATTCCTCAAAAACCTTTACGGTAAGAGCATTAATAACGCTACATTTATCAATAACATTTTGACATTTGCAAATGAGATTAGGGAATAATTTCCGTTCCAGTAGCATCAAGTGAGGCAGACGACTGTATCAATAAGTTTTCGAGGATTTATATACTTCCAGGTCAGGTGTCTATACAAATCAATATTGTTTCTTCTGAGATGTTATCCTTCGATTTGTAAGAAAACCATTATGTAAACCCCCTTGAATCATCCAAAGCCATCTTAAAATATTGGGACCTACTGCATAATGTATGTCTGTAAATATAATGTCTTTGAAAATTCAGAAGGATAGGTTCTGAATTGCGTGGCCTAGTGTTTGGGGTATTCGGCTCGCGATCCCAAGATCGTCAGTTTGATTCCCGGCGGTGCATTGTGTCCTTGAGCAAGGCATTTTACTTCACGTTGCTCCTGTCCACAGAAATGGCAAAATTTTAGTAGTACCTGTATTTCAAAGGGTCAGCCTTTTCACATTCTGTGTCATATTGTATCTCCCCGAGAATTATGCGAAGGGTATGCCTATCTCTGGAGTGCTCATTCACATGCGCTCTAATTTCACTAGAAGGCTGTTCCGTTGTTCGGATCAACTGGAACCCTCGTCGTCGTAACTGACGGAGTACCAGTTATTGTTGTACAAGCCCTCGATGATCTAGATTGAAACACTAACTATAACTTCAATATCAATATAAATTAACTAGATATACCTTTTGCTGCTACAATTACCCGTTGTAATTTCAGGAAGATTAATATTTGCTCTGCGCAGCGTTACTTTCCGTTTCTTATTCAGACGTACATTATGAACTAGCACTATTGAATTCTTCAAACATTTTCGGATACTTATTCATTGCTGCTGCTGCTGCTGCTACTACTACTACTACTACTACTACTACTACTACTACTACTACTACTACTACTACTACTACTGCTACTGCTGCTGCTGCTGCTGTGCTGTTGTTGCTGTTGAGCGAACGGTCTTCGTCCCAGAGCTCGCAAGATAGGAGAAGTCGGAAACGTGGTTCTTTGCTATTCGTAAGACCCGCAGAAGAGAAAGCAGGTCAACCCCCGACACCTAGAGCATCGATGGATGGATGAATGTACACCCAGGCTCAGCGGTTGTGTAGGAAGTCGGGGACAAGAAACTGGAAGAAAGAGTGAGAGAAAGTTGGAGCGAAAGAGTACAACAGGGGTCGCCCCCGTCCCGTCTGAGCCTTGTGGAGCTGTAGGTGTTTTCGCTCAATAAACACACAAATCGCCCGGTCTGGAAATCGAAACCGCGATCCTCCGACCGCGCGTCCGCTGCCCTAACCATTGGGCCATTGCGCCTCCTGCTGGTGCTGCTGCTGCAGCTGCAACAACTACTACAACCACTACTACTACTACAGCAACAAAGCGAACGTATGTAGATCGTTCACGTCAATAATATCGTTGCAGACATAATACGAAGTCATAATACGAAGTAGCCAATTTCATTTAATTTCATTTTTATAGTATCCTATATAAGAATTATTCGCTGTCTACAATTGACTCAATTTACATGGACAACTTTTTTTTTAAAGAGTTACAAACTGATGTTACATATAATGTTTTCCCTTTTTAAATTTATCTACTCTTTTAACTCAATATTCAATATCTATGTTCATTGTGAATGAGAATTAGTTTTATAGCCTTAAAATATCAACTTTAGTTATAGATTATCGTAATGTCTTCTACCCTTCAGCTTCTTTTAATCGCAAAAATAGAAAACGAAACAAATAAAAATGACCACAACAAAAAAACAAACAAAAAAAAAAACAAACAAAAAGAAAAGAAAATTGAAAATCAATTATAGAAAATTAAACGGTCAAAGTAAGAATGCAATCTAAGAAAAGGCATTTGTAAGATATCGTTGAAGAATCTTAAGGAAGCCATATAGATAACATGATAGTGGATAATACTCAAAAGTCGAAAACAAATTTTTATTTTCATATACTTACTCTCAATAATAAGAATAGTGTGGAAATAAGAAAGAGGTATTTATTATGTAGAATAACCAATATTTGATACTTTTATTTCTATTTATTTAAAATCCGAATGAATGCTAATATCGTTAAAAAGTGTTGAAAATATATAAATTTCAATTCAATATTGAAGTTGTTCTAATATTTTTAAACTTTTAGATTTATTGATACACAATTACTATTTGATTAGCATCTATTTTAATGCTATGCCACTAATAATGATAATGAAACGAGTTTTTAATGGAATTATGATAACTGGAAACGAAGCAGAAATATCTACATGACCATTCGAAGTGAAAAACGAAGAAAAGCCCCAGTGTATCCACTGTAGCAACTTCAAATAACGAGCGAATACATTAGAATTTGTAGCTATTCTATGCATATAAAGATATCATGTGGAAGCACTCCGTCGGTTACGACGACGAGGGTTCCGGTTGATCCGAATCAACGGAACAGCCTGCTCGTGAAATTAACGTGTAAGTGGTTGAGCACTCCACAGACACGTGTACCCTTAACGTAGTTCTCGGGGATATTCAGCGTGACACAGAGAGTGACAAGGCCGGCCCTTTGAAATACAGGTACAACAGAAACAGGAAGTATGAGTGAGAGAAAGTTGTGGTGAAAGTGTACAGCAGGGATCACCACCATCCCTGCCGGAGCCTCGTGGAGCTTTTAGGTGTTTTCGCTCAATAAACACTCACAACGCCCGGTCTGGGAATCGAAACCGCGATCCTACGACCGCGAGTCCGCTGCCCTAACCACTGGGCCATTGCGCCTCCACCATAAAGATATCATATACACTGAACCGCTAAAAAAAAAAAAAACGCGAGATGTGTGTGAATGTGAAATATGTTTTAATTTCATTATGTCAGAGATAAATTCTGATAAATCTGATAGAGTCAATTTCTTGGATGCACGTATATGTGTCATTGTTATGTGTTCTGGTAGTGCGCGTATCCACCACATCGAGATTGAAGGTCGTGACATGTTCAATACTGTGTATGCCTTCCATGGGTGTTCAAAAAGGCCATACATCGTCGGTACACGGAGTGCATGAGGTAGTTCACAAAAGCCATTGGCATCTGTGCCCACACTCTGAGAAAAGCTACCTCCAGTTCCACACGAGTTGTCAGCCTTGGGAGCACCTGATTCAGAAATCTCTGTATTTCATCCCACAGATGTGCAATTGGCTTCAAATCCGAGCTGAAATCCGGTCACGGCTCTCAGTAGGACATCCATGGTTACCCTGACCATGAGGCATGGAATCCGTGGTGATACTGGTCGTGTGTGTGAGGGGGAGAGAATTGTTCCGCTGGAACACGTGACTATGATGACGCGCGAAGAAAGGCACGATGTGAGGTCATGGGATCTGGTCAACGTAGCACTGCGCTGTGATGCCATTCCCTCTTCCTGCACTAATATTTTGGAACACATACATCCCAGTTCTCTGATTAAGGCCTAGAGCTCTCTAAAGTACGATGCTTGGGCCACCCCACATGTCTCTCTTCATGACAAATGCGTCTCTGTAGCGTTCACCCATCCTACGCTATCCGAGGTGAAAACACAGTATCAGCTCTCGTCAGGGAATACTATCAACTTCCATTGTTGATGCCACCAATATCGGTGCTGTGTAGCCTACTGCAGTCGTGCTTGACAGTGGTGGGCGGTGAGGACAGGCCCTCGAGCAGGACGACGGCAGCACAGTTTTTTGGCGGCCAGTCGACGTTGTACCGTGTCGTCGCTGATGGGTCGCTGTCCACAACCAATGGTCTCACGAGCTTTCGCGCTGGCCGGTCTGAAGCGAACACGGAGGTGTTACATGTGGATGAAATGGTCCGGCCTGGGCGTGGTCACCTGGGGTCGCCCTCTGCAGGCACGGTCGGCAGTGCTGTTGGTGTTGTATTTCTGTTGCAGACGACTGATGGTGTTGTCATGGACAGTGTAAACTTTCGCAACCACCAGCTGTCCTGCTTTCAATCTTCCAACAGCTATCTTAGCTATCATGTCAGTGCATTGGCACGCTCGGCTGAGGATGAGCCAAATAGCTCGAAACTGGTCCAGTCCCGCAATCCTGCTAGCTGCCGGACGATAGTAGGGGTTCGCTCCCCCTGCTAGCGATGTATTATATATAAAGAGTGCAGGGCTTTGCAGCGACAACCAGCTGGCGGAGAATCTGCCAGGGGTTAAACTAATAGTAACATTCAACTACCACTTTGATGTAGCTACTTGCTTTACTATATATGTATGTGTGCATATATAGGTATATATATATATATATTATATATGGATGTATATATGGATGTATATATGGATGTATATATATATATATATATATATATGTATGTGTATATATATATATATATATATATATATGTATATATATGTATATATATACATATATACATATGTATATATGTATACATACATACAATACATATATGTATGTGTGTATAGACGCACACGCACACATACACACATATGTACATACTAAACCAAAACGAACAAATTGTTATTGTCTTAAATGAAACTATAAAAGCTTTTCATTTTAGGCCTATCTGACTCCTTTACCGACACAAACTCTGCATGGTTCAGTGGTTAGAGCGTCGAGCTCACAATCATGAAGTAGTGAGTTCAATTCGAGGACCAGACTGTGTACTGTGTTCTTGAGACACTTTATTTCAAGTTGCTTATATTACTTAACTGCTGAACTGAAAGAGAGAGAGAGAGAGAGAGAGAGGAGAGAGAGAGAGAGAGAGATAGAGAGATGTGCGTAGAGTGAGAAAAAGGTGGAGTCAGAGCGTGAGAGACAGAGAGCGTCAGAGAATGTTGACATCGCTGTGCCAAACTGTATCGGCCTTTGCCTTTCACTTGTATAATATCAATGGCGTGAAAACGCGAGGCTGAAATGCGTGGGCGAACTGTTGCCCTTCCTTAAACAACCTCGTTGATCTGTGATGAATAACAACTTCAATGACTTCTATACTCCATATATAAGTATTCCCACACCAACTGATGTCAAATTGCGTCCGATTAATGCAGGCCAGCACCCAGCACCCAAAGATTTAGTAATTTGCTTGACATAATTTTAAAACCTTTATGCAGATTAGTTCTGAGCTTCATCAGAGTTGAGATGTATTTCTTAAACCATATCCCAAAACGGATAGATAAAGAGATAATACAAGTTAGCTTTGCCGTAATTCGTCTCAACGCAAATATCTCCCACATATATGGACTAGACGCGAAAGAATTCTGGATAAACAAAGAACCACAAAGAATTGAAGAGAGATTCTCGAAAGAATTTATAGTCGAAGGGTCACAGACATTACTGGAAAACAACTATTTTGATAATCAAGTTGTCAAGTGGTAGTGAGGGACAAACACAAATACAAAGACACACACATACACGACAAACGTCTTTCAGTCTCCGTCCAACAAATCCATTCACAAGGCTTCGGTCGGCTACGCAGTGGAACTGAACCCGGAAGCTCCTTACCACACACCTACGCCTGCATCTATCTATCTATCTATCTATCTATCTATCTATCTATCTATCTATATATATATATATATATATTATATATATATATATATACACACATATATGTCTGTTTGTATGTATGTATATGTATATATTAACACACTCACACACACATACACACACACACATACAATATATACATATATATATATATATATACCTGTTGGAGTAACTCAACTGATTCACATGTAAATTCCGTAATGTCCTTTTATCTCTTAAGATATTGCACTCAAAATCTTAAAATATACGAGATTATTTTATCATACATATTTTGTAATTTGTATTCAGTGTAAATTGAAACGATTATAGGCAATGTTAATGAATTAAAAATTAATTTACATCCAGTATATCTCTTTATGTTCTTACTCAATGATATTTCATATTTGTAAAATAAATTTATCGGAGGATTATATCATCAACATATAAAATATTAAACCAATTTATCTTGGATACAACAATTCTTGAAAGAGGTTTATATATCCTCATAGTGATTATATATATATATATATGTGTGTGTGTGTGTGCATAATTATACACACATCTATACTTCTGCTCTTCTACTCTCGTCCTCACTCTCTCTGTATATATAAAAACATACTCTTTATTCTCTTTTACTCTTTTACCTATTTCAGTCTTTTAACTGCGGCCATGCTGGAGCACCGCCTGTAGTCGAGCAAATCGACCGTAGGACTTATTCTTTGGAAGCCTAGTATTTATTCTATCTGTCTCTTTTCCCGAAGCGCTAAGTTACGGTGACGTGAACACACCACCATCGGTTGCCTAGCAATTTTTTGGGGGTGGTACAAACACAGACAAGAACATATACACACACATGCATATATATATATATATACAAATCCACTCACAAGACTTTGGTCGCCCCGAGGCTTTAGTAGAAGACACTTGCCCAAGTTTCCACGCAGTGGGAATGAACCCGGAATCATGTGGTCGGTAAGCAAGAAGGAGAGAGAGAGAGAGAGAGAGAGAGAGAGAGAGAGAGAGAGCGTGTGATAATGTTGATGACGTTGACGACGGTGAAATATGATGTCTGTCTCGTAGTCCATTGGATTAAAACGTGTTAGAGTGAAACATGTCTATCTTTATAGGATATGGTCTGGTGATCTACTACAAGACGTCTTTTAACTGTCCGTAATGTTCTTCCCACTTTGTTTTCCGCCATACAATCTAACTTTATATCAGTGATATTTTAATACCTTAATGTAATTGTTTCGTTAATTGATTTTGAGAGCACGAAAGTAGCTGATCTGACTGCTTACTTCATCATAACACCAAAGTGTTTCGTTTCTAATTTTCAAGTAAAGTGAATATTAAACAACTTATGCTTTAAGCAAATAATGCACAACAATCTACAAAATCTATAGTTATTCAATTTCCTTTTGTTATAACCGAAGTAAAAATCACGATTAGAAGAAATTAGATAACAAACTCAAAAGAAAATATTGAATAAATAAATATATAAACAAACGATAACAAAACCAAATTCATATTCGATTATCATTATTATTATTATTATTATTATTATCATTATTATTATTATTATTATTATTATTATTATTATTATTATTATTATTATTATTATTATTATTATTATATTTTATTGATGTAATTTAATTGCAGTGTTGAAGCATGTATAATTGTTTGTTTATCTGAAGATTTATCAAAACGTACTTGGTCTAATTAAATTTTTCATATTTTTAGTTAATTTTTTCTTTTTTTTGAAATTTTCTTTTGTTTTCTGTAGCTGTATGTTGCCAAAAGGAAGCCATAAGAGAAAGAAATAGAACTTCTAATATTGTTATTTTACGATAGCTATTTTTTTTTTTCATTATTTCCTTGCAGACGATCTGACGAAGTTTCAATACAGACAAAACCGGTGAAAAAAAAGATACGACGAAAAGAAATAAAATATGATATAATAATAGATAAATACATAAAGAAATAAATATAAATTTAAGAAGCCGAAAGCCTTTCCGACTGACCAACTAACAAAACCAAGGAACACTTCTATTCTATATCTATGATCACGCGAAAGAGCAAGAGAAATGTAAAAAAAAAATATCAAACAAATGAGAATAAATTATGAGGAAATCAGGTTAGAGTGTAATGTATTCGTTCAGAATACCTACCTAATTTCTTTCAATAGTAATGTCTCAATTGTAAGCAGAAATCTTCGTAAACAAACAATATTGATCGAGTCACATATTTTCAATGATTCTTTGCCACTGAAGATAATTTTTTTTTTTTTTTACAAGACACACATATATTCAAAGACGCGCAGCAACATACCCATACGTACAGATGCATTGCTGTGTAAAAAAAGAAAAAAAGAAGTAAAATACGAAGTCCTGGTGCTTCTTTTATGATGTGTTTCTATTTTTAGACTTCAACATATTTAATTTTTGTTTGGCTTCCGCGCGTGCTATTTCTGCCCCTCCCCCCACACACTCACTGACGTACAATCGCAAATATACACGAACGTATGTATTTACACAGGGCGCGTACAAACAACAAACTCACACATAAACTCATACTCAAGCAAACACACACACATACAACACACAGATAACTTAGATGGCCACACACTGATTTGCATATGTGCGTAGACATCTGATTAAAATGTCCCTGTGCTTGGACGCGAATGCAACACAGAAAGCAAAATATAGGTCGCAGCTTATAGATATTGATAGATAGAGACATATACGTTTGTATATATTTCTCTTGTTCTTTCACGTGATCATAGATCGATAACGGAATAGTTCTTGGGCTTTCTTAAGAAGCCGAAAGCCTTTCCTACTACTTATATTTACATATTTCTTCGTGTATTCATATACACACTTCCACCCTGATTGCAGAAAGCTTTTCAAATACAAAATACTTAGAACAAAATAACAGAAAATATGTCAAATTTTGCGAGAGAGCAACTCAATTCGGATTGTCCCGCAGTTCGATAAAAGATACCTGTTCATGTGTCCTAACCTGCTAAAAGTTTCAGATCTCTAATTCAGTAGTGAGTTAGAATATCAGGATCGAAGAATATCAAATCTTTCTGCTAAGCATAACTCACCTTTCTTAGATCCATTAACATATGGCTTGGATCTCTCCACTATAATCCACTTATTTTTATGTGGTTTGAAGCTTAAATGAAAGTGTATAAGAACTGGAGACATGATACAGTGGCAAATTTAGTGCATTGGGAAAAAATACATTGAAGAGGAACTACTGATTATCTGATAAGTGGTATGAGTAAGTCGAAAAGGTGAAGGACAATGAAAATATAAATTCTTCTTCTTCTTCTTCTTCTTCTTCTTCTTCTTCTTCTTATTATTATTATTATTATTATTATTATTATTATTATTATTATTATTATTATCATTGCCTTTGCACAGCTTCTAAAGCTGGAGAAGTACTAAGGTGTCAGTTGTTCATTACCAGTTAACTAAGGTAAGAAGTCTTGCTTTCCAAGCCCCTTCCGGAGCATTCGAGTGGTTGCAAGCAGTGATATTTTCTGCAAGTGCTCCACCCTTATTGCAGCCCCTATTTGTTCCATGTACATCTCAAGATTTTTACTCACTGTTCCCAGGGCTCGAACAATTATTGGTACCACTACCATCTTTTCCATCTACCCGAAGCTAACCTGTTATATCTATCGACATTTCTTTCTACCTTATCGCATATCTTGTCTTCAGCTGGGCATGCTATATCTATGATCCAGCATCGTTTGCTTTCTTTCTCAATTAGCCCTATGTCTGGTTTTCTATTTTCTATCTTATGATCACCCTAAATCATAAAATCCCAAAGGATGTTTGCATTATAATTTTCGATGTTGCCTTCGGGTTTGTGGTCGTACCAATTTTTTTCTCTCTTAATACCTTACTTGACAACAACAGCAGCAGCAGCAACAACAACAACACCAAATTAGCAGCAACGTGAACAACCACAGCAACAACAATAACAAAGGTGACAACAGCAACAACAACAGCGGCAGCAACAAAAGCAACAATAACGATGACGAAAACAAGGAACGAATTAAGACGTAAACTGCTACAACGTCCTGGAACAGCCTTTCAAAGCTTTCTTTCGCTGGAGTAAGTAAATCATCTCTCCAGAAAATGCAATTATCATCGGAAGAACTGAAATATGCTAGACTGCTAGTAAAGACTAGTTGTAAAGTTGAATACCCCACCTGAGACAATCCAAGCTACGATACGTCGCACAGGAAGTACCGTACAATCGGGTTAAATTCAAGGAGGGTGAAAAGAGCTACAGAGGCTAAAATACAAAAAGCTTGAGCTTCCGTCTGGAGTCAAAAGGAATAGAAGCAGAGGCGAAAGGCCTATGGATTGGTGGACGTTCGATTCCACACCGAGGAAGAAGCCAAACATCACGCTCTGAATCTCCTCAAAATGGAGGAGATGTTGCTAGTTCCCTAATACTGCTCATCTCGATCTTCCTTACTTTTGTTTTCGTATAAGCTACAGGGCCAGAAGAACTAGCGGAATGATGGGAAATAAATTGTATTCTGAATTGGAGCTAATTTCAAAATACTGTGCTTCATTAATATACACCAAATGACGAGGCATTGTCTGAAACAGAGAAAAGTATCGTCTTTACGCATAAAAATACATTACTTGCCCTCTTACTATCTACAATTCTTTGATTGGCAAGATGTGACAGAGGAAACGCTTACACAATCCATCATACACTGTTAATGGATGTAAAAACATATGAAATACTTAAGCATTGAACTATATTATTATTAATCATTTGTTCACCTATCCTAGGCAAAACTACGCTTACGAGGGAGTGTTGAAAATTCATGGGTCTGAGGGTGCCGCGAAAGGTCTGCTTGGTAGCTCAAATTTCGGAGTTCTTTTACAGGGCTTAGAAAAACTGAAGGACCGCTGCAATGGGTGTGTGTATCTCAGAGGGGAATGTGTTGAATAAAATCATAATTAACTGATCCTCTGGCATTTACTTTTACTCAAAGCCAGGAAAATATCAGCACTCCCTTTTAGAAATCTTTGATATTGACAGCATAAAAAGATGTTCAATATGGTAAGATGTGTGTCTCTAGTCATGCTGCAATGGCTTCAACTCTTTAAACGCAAAGTTAAATTTTATGGTTATTGTGGTAATGATATTAAATATCAAACGAAAAATAAAATTGATGTTTTCTATAGAGTTACGTTACTCTATATACTATCTTAAAACAGAAAATACACTGCTATTATGAAACTGCTTTCCATAGTTAATAGTAATGAAATTTTTGTGTGGATATACCTGATTTCCGCAGTGAAGGTTTTAATTTATAAAATATAAGAACAGCATATAACAGTAAGTCCTTTCAATAAAGAATCTTAACGATATCTTGTTAGGATTTTTATCTTTCGCACTTAATGGTAGATTCTGTTGCTCTTAACGATAGATTCTTTGACGTCGAATGAAAGATGTGAAGCCCAAATTAAACTAAATCTATGTGTGTGTGCATGTATTGTGTATGTATGTATGTATGTATGTATGTATGTATGTATGTATGTATGTATGTATGTATGTATGTATGTATCGATCTATGTATGTATGTATGTATCTATCTATCTATCAATCTATCTATCCATCTATCTATCTATCTATCTATCTATCTATCTATCTATCTATCTATCTATCTATCTATCTATCTATCTATCTATCTATCTATCTATCTATCTATAGGCATATGTATATACATAGTATCCCTTCACACAGACAATCTATGGAACTTTTATGTTATATACACAAACACATACAGTCATGCATAGTCTTACGAACGCATATACACACATATATTCATGTGCAGGAAATGAAGATTGTAGCCACTAATCTGGTTTGACACAATTTGCTTTGTCCGTAGAGAAATGATTAATATTCACTGAGGGGGAAATGCTCGTATACACACAGCGACTCTCTCTCTCTCTCTCTCTCTCTCTCTCTCTCTATCTGTCTGGGTCTAGTTTCCCACATACATACATACACTTAAACACTTAAACATATAGCTATGTATATGAGCATGCGTGAGCATATATCTGTATATGCATGTGAAATAAACAGAGAAATAGATAGATAGATAGATAGATAGATAGATAGATAGATAGATAGATAGATAGATAGATAGACAGACAGAGAATGATGCAGAGAAAGACAGGGAGAAAGAGTGAGAAAGAGAGAGAAAGTGAGAAAGAAAGGCGGAGGTAGAGAGAGAGAGGAAGAGCGATGGAGGGAGAGAGAAAGAGAGTGTTTACGTATATAGGTGTGTCCATGTATAGAAGATAACATTTGATTTAATATGTCAGTCAGATTGTTCGGACGTGATCCAAACTAACACTGAGTTAATCTACTTACATGATTACTGCTTAAGTGAAATACTTAAAAACGAAAGTCTACAAATGATTATGGAAGTATTTCGCTTGCAAAGATTGTTATACTGGTTTCTTGCGACTGAGTGAAAACAAAGAATTACATTTGCTGTGTGAGGAAATATGATACTCTGATATTCAAGTAGTAGGTTTTAGAATGTTTCCTGCTTTTCAGTACGAAAATTCCACACAATATAATGGCTCTTTCCTCCAGAAAGTTTGTTATTATAGATGAGAATAGAGGAATATTACTTTTCTTACATTTCACATTTCCCGTTTATACTGGTTTATTCTTGTGATAGGAATTAGGATGTAAGGCGGCTTATTATTTGCGATACCGCAGCATATTACAGGTATCTTTTTATGACAGGACGTGGATAGATCAAGCTGGAAGCAATCTATAAAGCGGCAGTTCCCAAACTGGGATTCGTGGGATCTTGGAGGTACACAAGAGTTGTACTAGGGGTTCGTGAACTAAATTCAAAATTTCACACACACACACATAAGTACAGGCATATTAAAAGAGGTCCGTAGGAAGACTCATTTAAATAAATGGGTTGTGAACTACCAGGAATATGTTGGGAACCATTGCTGCAAAGTATATTTCTCTTACTTTTAAAAATTGATTTTGACGTTTGAATGTAACATACGAAGGATTCCGTGGAACAGTAGGGTCAAACTTTAGCCCGCCATAGACAAATATTTTTTTAACTTTTTACTACATATACAATAATATTAATAGTATTCATTTCAAATTTTGGCAGGAGGCCAGTAATTTCTGGGAAGGGGATATGTCGACTCCAGTGCTCGGCTGGTATTTATATTATGGATCCAAAAGGGATAAAGGCAAAGTAAACCTCGGCTGAATTAGAACTCAAAACGTATTGATGGACGAAATGGCGCTAAGAATTTTTCCAAAGTGCTAACGATTCTGCCAGCTCACCGCCTTTGCAACATTAATATTATTGGGAAAGAAAATAGCTGAATATTTAGAGAAAGACAGGAATACCTCCTGGATGCACTGAAGAACGCGAGACCAAAAAGCTAGTATGCGTATTCGTTAGTGTATTTGATATTATTTCAAATACCAGCAATGTACTAGTACCTTTTACAACAGCTATAAGCCTACCTTTAAATATTTACCAATTCAATGGTCGCAATACGTGTAGAAGTTTTGAAACTCTGCATACTGGGCAATTTATAGTGCTTAATGATGGAGAGGACGAGGTGCAATAATTTTATGCGGATATGGCTGCAGCAAATGTGTGCTGTGTTTTTCAGTTTTCTATAATTGTTTTGTGGTTTACAGACCCACAGCATGATAACTTCATTCCCCCTTATAAATGGTCTAAAACCCTAGTGCAACTGAAACCCAAGTGTCTTATTGGTCAGCTGAAAGTAGTTTAGCCACAAAATTCGCAGACACGTATCTCATATCCAAATCTTCTGTAATAATGAACTGAACTGAATTGTAACTAAACTGCACATCCCCTGATAACTCACGGATGGTGATTCGACGATTTCCTCACACGCATATCTGCGACAACTTTCTCAATTTTGCTGGCTGCATGTCTCCAGAGCATTCGTCACTATCGACATTTTTTCGGCCATCTTGGAAACGTCTGAACCACTTGTGCACTTATTTGCGACTCATACACTCCTCTCCATACACTTTCTACAAATGTGTGCAGGCCTCTGATTGACTATCGCCAAGACAACTTTCTCTGTCTTGGTTAATGTAACGATCACGCGCTACACACCTTCCTTCGAAGTACCGCTGCAAACAGCGGATGTGAGCTAGAACTGTAAAACTTTGTACATAAGCACAACGGAGTTCAAGGTCAAACTTCGCCGAACAGCTTTACTCTGCATATTTTAGCATTCGTTACTATGGCAACACTCCGGATACTTATTGATCTGAACTAGTATATCTTTGTATCTTTGCTAGAAACCGGATCTTTCATCAGTGGTAAGCTGCAAATAATTAAAAACATAGAACACACACACACACACACACAAACACAGACAGACAGAAACACACAGACAGACAGACACTTCATGGCTTTGTATGTATATGTATGCATATTTTTATGCAAAAGAATGTCGTACGCGGTCCAGAAAACATGATGTACCTCGAAAGATGTCTCCAAATTGAACATGTGCTATGCTGTTATAACATTGGGAACAATAACGAAATTATATTCCATTTTCGCTTTCACATTTGAAGTTTATCATTTTTCACTCATGCCCTTAAGAAACCAACCATGTCATGTATACATATATGCATATACACAAACATACACTCATACATACATATACAAATATATATACATACACGCATATATATACATATACATACATATACATATATATATATATATATATATATATATATAAATTCATATACCCTGAAATAAATATATATATATATATATATATATATATATATATATATATACATATACGTATATATACGTGTGCGTACGTATGTTTATATATTATCGTATCATCATTGTTATATTCATGTACAACGGACAGTTGACCTATAGTTTGTCCACTACTATTATTCTGCATTGTGAGATTGATGGTATTTAATCAATATCATATTGTAAATAGGTACTGTGACAGTATACATCATACATCTCAAAATATCGAAAGCACTGTACCATCTCGGAATGATTTCTCAGCGTTTAATGCTAAAATTTTTCATTATAGCCACTGGGTTATGGATGAAATCTGCCAAGAAAATTTATCTCATCCAC
>NC_042998.1:15451171-15458671 GCF_006345805.1 Octopus sinensis
TCACCCACATTGGCTTCCTTTGCGGCGGAGAGTGTCTAACACAGCTCTTACATCACCTCGATGATGGCCTTAAAGCTTAGAGTTCAGGTTCGAAATCTGAAGTCATAAATCTTAATTTCAGCAAAGCGTTCATAAGAGTCGACCACAATATCCTATAGTCAAAATTGTCAGTTACTGGAAACCATGGAAAACTACTACACTGAGTATTTCCTGGAGAACAGAACACAACTTGTTGTGACCGGTGGAATCCACTCAATCTAAGCAAAAGTCACCTGTGGTGCTCCTCAGGGGATTGTCTCAGGCCTGCTTCTGTTTATAGTCCATATTATCAAGGGAGAACAACACCGAACTTGAACTCCCGTCTGATATACACGCTGTAAATCAGGAGCGTACAAATACAAGGGAAAATTTGAACTGATGAAGTTTGGAAAAGTGACTAGGCTAAGGCCACCATATATTCTTCCGTCAGCGGAATCACTCATAGCAACTAATAATATCAGATACATAGGAGTAAATACAGACGAGAATCTCGTCTGGAGTACCCACATCAACAGTAAAGTCGATATAGCGGGTAAGGTGAGCTCCTGGTTCCTAAGAACTTTCCGATCCAGAGTGTCATAAGTCCTCTTTTGTCCTCCTTTGTACAGCCATAGCTAGAATACTGCTTCCCCCTGTGGTCTCCCCGCACAAATCAAAACATTTCGAGAATCGAATCACGCCAGAGGGTAATCACTAATAAATTAAAGTCTGATCTCGATTATTAGAACCGCTATAAAGCATTGAAACTCTGTTTCCACCATGAACGATACATCATCGAAGGCTAGGACCATGGGTCACATGGCCCCTATACAATTCAGGATCGAAAACATAACTACATTGCAACACAATGTCTTACCCACAGCAGACCCTGATCCATTTAACATTATCCGCAAACAAATCAAATAGGAAAATATCACATCAATTTAAACGGAATCTGGACAGGCTTCTTCAAAGGATACCCAAATAAGCTAAATATACCTGGATACAAATCACTCAAGATGAACTTCCTACTTGAATGGGCCATGACACCACCAAGCTAAATTCGAAAAGGATTTTGCAAATTCTATCTGATGGTGCTATCAAGTTAGACATGTCCTGAGGCGTCTTTCTTCGGAACACGTCTAAGTTACCTCAGTTACGCAACTTTATATATATATATATATATATATACAAAATAAGAAAATGGAGGAATACACTTTAATCAATAATCAACGACCAGATAATACCCATTCACATAATTTATTAACCAACTACATATGAACATCAAGATCAAACGCAATAATACAAAACAAAACAGTGCACATCAATGAGTAATATGATACAATAAGTACAATACGTCTAAATAAATATAAATATTAATATAAACTATATCTTACAGCTGTTTCAGCCATGTAGGTATGAGTATTTCATTATTCTCATATTAGCCAGGTGTGTTAAGTTAATATATGGTTATAAATGAGATACATACATATATATCCCAAGGCCTCTTCAGAGATTATAAAGTACAATCCAAATATGAATATAAGAGAAGGTACACCTATACAAGAATGAATACGTATACATAATATATAATATACACATACATATTAGTGTATATACGCATGCACCTACATATATATAAGTATATACATAATGATATATAATAATATACATACATATAATGTTACAGTTAGCCAAATCAATATATTACAATATATGTTATCCCATAGTGGGTTACACTCACAACCCCTATCTCAATTTGTATATATAAATATATATACATATATGTTTATTTATTTATATCTGTGTGTGTGTTTATATATATATATTTATGTATGTATATATATATATAAATATATAAATATATATATATATATATATATATTATATATATATATATATATATATATATATATATATATACCTATATATAATATATATATATATATATATATATATTATATATATAAATATATATATATATATATAAATATTTATTTATTTTTTATTTATATGTGCGTGTGTGTGTCACACGGCACAGGCTTGTACATGTCTCTATATATATATCTACATATGTATGAATATATTCAGATATGTAGATACCACAACATATAATGATATAGATGTTCATATATAACAATATTTATTACAGGAAGGAGAAACAAGTGAAGAGAAAGTTAATGAACATAATAATAATGATGCTGATGATGTTGATGATGATAATGCTGGTGATGATGAAGATGATGATGATGATGATGATGGAACAGCAATAAAATAAACATTATAATATTAATAATAATAATGATAATCTATATATGATTGTATGTACACGGGTACACGCATATATACGCACGCATAAAGCATTTGTGTACGTTCCTGTTTTTTTCTTTTTCTATTGGCCGTATATTTGGTGTCTCTACATAGTATTCTAAATATTGTAGTAATATCCAGATCAGAAAAGAGATGTTTGCGTTATTAGCCGTGGTAGGATGAAAGAGGCCGTGACACGAGCATCTAAAATGCTAAAACTTTGATATTTGGTATTAAAAAGACACACGATCACTTATTTATTTATTTTGCTTTTGTTAATCTACTCATGGGATTTAAGTTCAGAAAACTTTATATGATATTATCTCATAAAATAAAATAAAAAATTCCACGAAGGATATTGGAAAATAAAACAAATACAAGAAACGGTGTGGCTGCTCTCTAGTTTGCCCAAAATACACACACACATATATATATGTATATATGTATATACATATATACATATATATATATATATTTATATATATATATATATATATATACACATATAAACATATATGTATACATACACACACACACACATATATATATATATATATAAACACACTCCCAAACACTTATGTATATACTTATACATATACATATATATGTGTGTGTTAGTGTGTGTAGACATGTATATATTTATATATGTGTATGTCTTACAAATATATGTATATATGCGTATATATATATATATATATATATATATATACATACACATACAAACATATATATATATATATATATATGAATATATATATATATATATATATATATATATGTATGTATATATATATATATATATATATATATATATATATATATATATATTCATATATATATATATATATATATATATATATATATATATATATATATGTATATATATATATTCTTTCTTGGCTGATGTGATAGGTATCACATGAGTGGATTGGTTTCACTTTAGTCTTTTAGTCTAAATTATTCATACTTTGATTTCTGACATGCATAGAACTATGTTTTATATGTATATATATTATTTCATCGTTTAATTACGGTGTTATTGTTTGCTTCGTGAATAGAATAACCACTTTTACACACACACATATATATATATATATATATATATTTAGATATATATGCATATACATATACGCACATAAGCACACACACGCGGATATATATATATATATATAATGATAAATCTCAGAGCGAGTTATAAACAGTAGCGGTAACACAACGTGATTCATATATGCCATATATATATATATATATATATATATATATGTATATGCTCCTCCAAAACTTCATTGTAAATAATATATGAAGGCGTTGTATTATTTTTCTTTTGATGTGTGTATGACAAATCTATTTATACTTCAATATATTGTCTTGCTTGCTTGTTCATATATATAGATATATGTACGGGTGCTCGTTGTAGTGTGTGTCTGTGTGCGAGGATTATGTTTAAATAAATATTCATATCTATCCCTCTATCTATCCATATATTTATCTATCTATCTATCTATCCATTCATATATCTTTTTGTCCCTTTGTGATTCCGTCTCCGTCATTCTCTGCATATACATATATATATATATATATATAATATATATATATATATATATATTGATTTGATTGATCTAGTTTAGTTCATGAGCTGTGGCCATGCTGGGGCACCGCTATTTTACTTCACTAATTCTTGTTGAACATTGACGTTTGGTGCATATATGATATATATAATTAATTAAGTAAAGATGAGGTTCTAAGTTGATTCTGCATAATAGTAATCCTCTTGATAATGATTAAATTGATCTATATATCCCTTTTAGCTAACTTGGTTATGATATCACTTTCTAGAATTTTTTCATTTTTAAACTTTTTATACAACATAATAATGTTGTTTATAAACGTTCTTCCACTGAGCCCCTAATGTTTTTCCTGGATCTCCTTTTAGCGCCTTAAGTTTTTTAGTGTCTGTCCATGTAATTGGTAACATAATAGTGAATTAATATAACCCCTACCCTACCTCTTTTTTGGACATTTATTACTATATAACTGACCCTAAAGTTTCGTTTTTTTTCCTTGTTGATTGAGGGGTACCTGTGATAGTAAGAAATGTATGACCAACAGCCCGCTATGAGCTGTCAACTCACTCTGCGCTTTATTTCAAATATACGCAATTTTCTAATCTTAGATTTTTGCTGATGATAAAGGGATAGATAAATTAGAAATGAATTACAACCCTATAACCCCCACTGTGTTCCATGCCACTCTATAAATTGTAGCCTGTTCTTCACTTATCTATTCTTGCCACAATATTGACAACATCAAATTCTTCCATTCTCTTTCTCTGTTGAAAATATTTAAGAAAAATTCTATTAATATATCTTGTCTGTTAAAATTTCATTATTTTTGCAGCTGAAGAGCGTTGTCTTTCAATTGATGCAATGATTTCATAGTTCAATTAATTGGAGTCACTTGAAACGATCGTACTGCATTACTACTTCATATCCTGTTGCCGATATATATATATATCTAATATATATATATATATATATATTTTATACATATAGTTATATATATACATATATACATACATACATTAGTGTATAAAAATTTATACAGGGAGTGAAGAGCACCAAGTGGACTCCTTCCTTGCTAAAAAGAGCAGTCAAAATCCCAAACCACGAAAAACATTCTTATTTAGAGCACTTTGATTGTAAGCGAGGAGGACCAATTGAGAAAATTAAAACATCAGTTAATCCTATACTCCGAAGTTTCACCAATAATGATTAAATAACCCAATGAATTAATTAATCAGCTGATTAATCGACCATACGTGGATCTTCAGCAGAATCACTGAGGATACATAATTATAAAACTAGACAACGTATGGAAAACACAAGGGGGAAGACACGTGCGCATTTATTTTCATCTTTATACATCAGGAATTCAAATCAAAATATCCACAACCAACGCGCCGAGCCAGAATAGTACAGCAGTGAATAAATTCAACAGCGAATTACCTGACCCACCAATTAAATACTTAAATATATAAATGTAAGAGTAAAAATTTTTTAAATAATAACTTATACTAGTATGTGTAAAATAAAGTCCGTAGAAATAAATATTTTCATAATATATATGAGTAAGAGCCAGGAACTCATCCTTCCGAAGCGATTGGCGTTACCGCTAAACTACGGTGGCGTAAACAAACCATCAACGGTTGGGAAACGGTGTGTTTGCAAACAGAAAGACACGCTCACACACACACGCCCATATTTTATAGAACGGGCTTCGACACATTCATCGTACAAATTTCACTAACAAAACCAGGATTCTAGTGCCAACCTACTGTTGCCAGTGGGACTGAACCCAAAACCACAGGTTTACAAGGTGGGCTTTTTTACCTCACAAGCATACCTTTCATGTAACATGAAAATACGAACCTGTAGTTTTAGTAGACATGCATATTTATGTTACCTGTGAGAAGCAATGTTTGGTAATAAATCAAAGAGATTCCTTTCTGTGGTCGAAAAAAATGAACACTCAATGCTTGGTGAAGCGTTCAAGAATAATAAAATGTAATTTGTGAGAAAATCGTAGAATATTGCTTTTCCGGTGATGAAAGAACGCTTCAGAAATTGTTTAGCATAGTTCTTAGTCTTATGACACTTAATTTGTTTTCTAAAGAGAAAGAAAGATGCTTGCTAAACCTAAGTGGAACTTGCTTATTTTGTTGTGCAAATACTTGTGTTGCATTTATGTAACAAATTGCGATTTCGTAAGTATTTCTCAATCATTCAAAAATAGTTCCTTTGCGGAGATTTTGCGCGAGTTCAGGAAGAGATTCCGTAGCAAAAGGCAAGAGAAACTACAGCAGGACAACGCGTCATCCTGGGGATTGACTACATAACAGAGGTAGGCATCAAAACTGTTCCTTATTTTCCTCATAATCCAGACCTTGCTTCCTGTGATGTTTGGTTGTTATCCAAGCTGGAGGAAATGGAGTGTGTCCTTCACGTTAGAGGACTTACATGCAGCCTTCAAGAAATAGCTTGGGCACTAAAACAAGTGCATTGAAATCACAAAATCCTATTTGAAATATATTAGTGTTTTGCATTTAGTGGAAATTAATACATGTCTCACCTGAAAATATTGAAAAAATTCTGCATATATTTGCATATATTTCTTGAAATGTTCATACTTGAAATTTATTCATTCTATTTATTTATTTCCCATAGACATTGTTCTTATATCCCGACTAATTTCTACTCAAGTGTATAACACGCTAAATATATCTGAACCTGGCACATTAAAGATGTGTCTTTTGATGGTGATGAGTTGGTTGCAACAAATGTACAGTCAAACATACGCTGATGGCCATTGTTCAGACATTTTTCATCACAAATATGTGACCGCTTCAGAGACATTTAGTCTATTGGAATAAGGGGAGCCAGAGCATACACAAGGTCAGAAAGTGTTGCTGAAGAGGTCACAGATGTGTGACGAAATATCTTCGGACAATGGTCATGAGTTAAAATACGAACAGTTATAAAGGAGGTAAGAAAGAATATATAGTGTGTTTATTTGGCAAAAATTAAGGTAATGTAACGAAGAAAGTTGCTTGTTAATTAGGTATGTAACAATTACTAAAATTACTAAAAGAAAGCAATATTAAAAGGTCCCCCATCTGGAAAAATTTTATAAATTCAAGTTCTAAGAAATTGCCTATAATTTCGATTTCTCAAGTTTATTTAATGTTTTAACCCCAAATTCTCGCAAATTTAAATATTCATTGCATTCATTGCGGAGTAGATTTTAATGTTTAATTATAAGCACTATCAATTCATTGCAGGCAACATTTCACGTTTTTATTCGGAACAGTCTCTCATGGTTGTTCGTCTCTATTTTCATTAATGATAATTTAATAATAGCTGTATAACGTTGATACGTGATACAATTTCCAGAATATTATCGGTTTCGGTGTTTGTCAAATGAATATCTTTGATAAAATGAAAATTCTTTAATATAATAGTATTTTGTTTTTTGATTGAAGAAGTAATTGTGTTGGTATTGCTACTTGCAACGCTTTAAGCCTTACAAGAACTATATGATCGCTGCTATTTCTAGCAAACCAAACAAGAAAGTTTTTAACAAACTTTCAATTATCTATAATGTGCGAGTGAAAAA
>NC_042998.1:15463671-15483671 GCF_006345805.1 Octopus sinensis
TATATATATATATATTATATATAATATATTTCTATATATTATATATATATATATATATATATGTATACATATATATACTTAGATATATATATATACACACATACACATACACACATACACGCACACACACACTCATATATATGAATATATGTGCGTATATATATATTAATGAATATTAATTTTTGATTAAGGATTTTGATATTGTAGATTCGTATACATTGTCATGAAACGCGCGTCGCCGTTTCAATGTGTATTTTTTTAAATGTATATCATTTAGTATAGACATTTTTAGTAAAATGTTAATAATAATATATCTAAATTAATTTAATTACTTATGGAGGTTCTATCACTTAATTCCATATATATATATATATATATATATATAATATATATATATATTAAGGTATGTAGAAAAATACAACATGGACAAGAAGTATAACTCTTAGAAGACGATACAATAAACACGGACAGGACATTCGAAACCCTCAGTCTCAGTCAAGAACCGGATCATCGTAGTAATTTCGGCTGATAATCTTGAGATTACTAGATCACGGCCAGCCCTCCAAGAAAAACTAAGCAACGAGATTAGAAAAACTAAGCTGGGGAGCGTAGATTTCTGGAAGAAGGATCGAATGCATACGGACACCAGGACAGCAAAAGGGACGAATATAAAAAAACAAAAAAATAATGGAATACAGAGAAACATGAAATACAGAAGAAATTAACGTGAAAAACAACAACAAGGGTCTTACGACTGATAACAAGCACACAAATTTTTCTCTGGCGCCAAGGAAAGGAGCCTTATCGGCGATGACTTATAGCGGCCGGACGAAAAACAACGATGTTAAACACGACGCTGGTCAGAAGCTGAAAGGCAGATTTCGGCCAGCAGTCACGTGACAGAGAAGAGAGAAAAGAAAAGAAGAAGAAGCAACGGAAGAGAGAGAGAGAGAGAGAGAGAGAGAGAGAGAGAGAGAGGAGAGAGAGGAGGGACAAACGCAACAAAGAGAGAGAAGAGAGAGAAAGAAGAGAATCAGAGAGGAGAAGGGATGGGTGTCGAAGATTGACCTGTGAGTGCAGAGCGAGACAAAGAAATAGGAGGGTAGTGGAAGATTAGACCAAAGAATCAGAGGAAAGAGAAGAGAAAAAGAGGATGAGTAGAGAGAGAAGGGGACAGATCAAGTAAAAGTGAGATGAGAGAGAGAGAGAGACAAACAAAGAGTCGTACCAGTTATTAAGAATATGTGCTCACATTAATGTTAAGAGGGTACGTGGCGCTGGAATATATGTTAAGGTATGTAGAAAAATACGACTTGGACAAGAACGTATAACTCTTAGAAGACGATACAATAAACACGGACAGGGCATTCGAAATATATATACGTACATATATGTATATATATGTATATATATATATATATATATGTACATATATGTATTCATATATGTACATATATATATATGTATATATATATGTACACATATGTATATACGTACATATATGTATATATATATATTTTTATATATGTACACACATATACACATATATCTTTTTAGTAAAATGTTAATAATAATATATCTAAATCAATTTAATTACTTTATGGAGGTTCTATCACTTAACTCCATATATATATATATATATATATATATATATATATATATATATATATATATATATATATATACGTACATATATGTATATATATATGTGATATCTAGATATATATATATATATATTATATATATATATATGTACATATATGTATTCATATATGTACATATATATATATGTATATATATATGTACACCTATGTATATACGTACATATATGTATATATATATATTTTTATATATGTACACACATATACACATGCACATGTACACACATACGCGCACGGAGAGGTAACAATATTTAAAAAATAGTTTGCGTAGTAAGACTAGCTGATAACCTTTATGTGTCAATTCGTCACAGAAAGCGAAATCATTTGATACTCTCCTCTTTGTGACTTTACAAAAGGGGACGACCATTTTTCGGAATGTATTTGCTACATTCTCCTTTCCTGTTTACATATAGTGAGAGATGAGCGGTCTACTTTGAAGCAAACAGGTTCATAATATACCCTGATTATATATATATATATATATATATATATATATATATATATACATATAGGGAGAGTTTACGAAAAAAGAACAACGACGAAGACAGGTGGTGTACGAAACAAACAGATGTATTAGTATAACGCTCAGGAATAAAAAAAGTCTTTTACGTTTCGAGCCTACGCTCTTCTACAGAAAAGAACACAGAAAAAAACAAGGACAGAAACAAGGAGAGAAAAAATGTGTGTAGTGGGTAACGATCTATCATGGCGACTGATTGATCACCATGATAGATATATATATATATGACTGACATATATATATATATATAAATATATATATATATATATATATGATATCAACCGATGAGACTTAAGATGGTGGATGATGATGAATGTGTATGAAGGAAACAGACATATTTGCCGAAGCCGGGTTAATTTTGACAAGGCTGTATACGAAAAGTAGTCGTACATGGTAATGTTGGAAGTACCTATAAGTTACAGTAGAAATACAAAGAAATGAATCAGAGAGTGGTGAGAAATAGAAAGAAAAATATTGCAAGAAATGGAGAAATAGTGACTGAAATATATCAAGACTACAACCTGAGATGTTATATGTAAAGACAATATCAGAGAATTGCGGAGAATGATCATAAGAAAAGTGTGAATGACAAAGACACGGTAAAAGATAAATTGAGGAAGAGGGCGATGAAGAGATTTTTGCTAGAGTTGTAGTAAAGAGAAAAGAGCATTGAGAGAATCGTGAAAGGTGATATAATAATAGTACATGAATATTTCATATGAAAAATTTCAGTAGTGTATTAGAAGTGAAAAGAAGTGAGATAGCGAGAAGTTATGAGAGAAACTTGCCGAGATAGAAAGGCGGAGAAGGGAGAGCGAAGAGGGAAAGAGAGAGAGAGAGAAGAGGTATAGAAAGATAAAGCCAGGGAGTGGGGATGGAGAGATACAGAAAGAGAGAGATGGGGCGGAGAGACGTAAACTAAATAAAGGATAAAGATCAAAGACGGAGAAAGAAGGATCAAAATTACGTTCTGTATACTTTGTATACAAAGAGCAATGAAGAGAAAATTAAAAAAATAGAAAACAAAATGCAAACAAAATTTAGAAGGAAAGATGTATACACATCCCTCTGTCTGACCATACATATGTATGCATGTTTGTATGTATGTATATGTACAGATTTGTATACATGTATATATATATATATATCTATGTATGTATGAAATGAAACCGAACTCAGCTACTGGCCCCGATGGATTCCCAGCATGCAAGTGAATCATAGCTAGACTTCTGGAGTGCATGATGCTAAATTGGCAATAAAATGTAGGCGGCTGACCGGATGGATTCCTAGAACTTATAGAACGAGAGATTAGGAAACCATGATGGTCCTCTAGAGAACATTTGTCCTAAGCCTTTGGCTATTGCTCCCAGCTATGGTCACCAACCAGTGTAAAACTTCATTTTAGAACTTGAGGCAATCCAACGAAGGTATACGAAGGAAGCTATGCAGCATATAAGCTACTGGGAAAGACTCAAGAGATTGAGACTCTATTCCGTAGAGCATAGGCGGGAAAGATATGTCATAATATATATCTAGAAGATCCTAGAGGGCAAGTTCCAAACTTTGGCATCGAGAGTTGCATTAATAATAGAACAGGGTGCCATTGCATCGTTACAAAGATGCCAAATTTGCCATCAACATATAGGACAGGATATTGCTAGAGCCTGGGCTTTAAAGGCCCACAGATCTTCACTCTCCTTCAGAAGCACATAAGAGACCTACGTGGGGTGGATGTAGGTATCTTCAGAACGAAACCAAACTTCTTACTGTCAAGTGTCCCAGATGAACCAACTTCAGAGCAGGACGTGGAGATGAGGGAATCAGCATCAAACTCCCTCATGCACGAAACGTCATTTTCTAAAAAGAGCTGGTGAAGTAAAATTATGTAGCACACCAAATGGCGGTGTGTCAGCATAACCACAGCTCATGAGCTGAAACTAGATCAAATCAGATCAGTATGTATATATATATACCGGCGCCAAAGTGAAGGCATTTGAAAGATACACCTAAATATAATTTGTAGAACATTATACATGGTGGATTTCGGTTGAGCGTTCTCTGTCTAGTTCTGGAAATTATATTTTGTAAACGACAGACTATGCTGACGATCTTGAAGATATTTGCGTGTTCATATACGTAAATATTAACAAGTCAAACCAATGGTACATAGGTAGTGGTTTTTTATTTGGTATATTTTTATTTGTCTTGCTTATTTTTACATTTTGTTTTATTGCTGAGATTTTTCTTGAGAACACATTCTTCGTGATAATGGCGATTTGGCGTCTATATTTAGCATATAGGTTGTCTACTTTAGTGTTTAGTCCTCTAAATTTATATATATATATATATATATATATATATATGCGTACATATGCATATGCCTGCATACATATAGAAGTGCAAGCATGTGTACATACATAAATGCAAGCATGCAATTTTGTAAATCCTATTAACAAATGAAAAATGTGTAACGGTGGATAAATAATATCCATAGTCCGTTGTACTGTTGTAATACCCATAAGAACACACAGAGAGACACACACAAACTCACAGACACATGCACTCACAAAAGCACACTATGTCACACACCCGCACGGGCACATATGCACATATACGTATATATATTTATATATTCATTTATTTTCATACGTAAATCTAATAAAAAGTTACAAATAGCGAAACATGTAGTAGCATCAGGTGAGATTATCACATTTATACATTGGAACATGAATGCAGGATTCTTTCAGGAACATATGTCAGAAGAGGTCTATAAATTACCCTTGTATTCTCCTGAACATATTATGAACGTGTGTGCATGTGTGTCAATCATACACACACATCCGCGAGAGCACACGCACACACACACACACACACACACAAACACACACACACACACACACATATGTATATATATATATATATATATATATCTATATATATATATATATATATATACGTATGAGTATGCTTGCAGTTAAGAAATGCGCATTGCCACTAGCTTCCAGATTCAGACCCGTGGCACACCATCTTGGTAAAATATTTTCTCTTAGTTTTCCAGGACAACCAAAGACTTGAAAAAGAATTTCGTCGACTTACACACCCAGAGACACACAATCACACACACATAAGCGTGCGCACACATTATACAGAGATACAGAGGCAGAAAAAGAGAAGGAGAGAGAGAGAAAGTGAGAGAGAAAGAAGGATAAAATAGAATAAAAATATTTAGTTTGAGTAGGGCTATTAACAGTAATGATATTTCAGTTGAAGTATCTGCATGCTAAACACACATACACACACACACACAGAAACACACAGACGCATACACACAGCACGCGGACACACAGTGTATAAAATTTAAAAATTTTGATTAATTGTAATTATTTTAGCACTTAGAAGAACGAAATTTTCTCTAGGCGTGATTAATATCTAAAAGCAGCATGCGAGGTCAATAACATCAATAAATAGTGGCTAGGTCAAATATTTTTGAAAATACATAGAATGCAATTAAGAGTGCAGCTGGCTTAAAAACCAAGAATACTGCATCTGTGCTTGCATATGTGTGTGAGTGTGCGTGTGTGTGAGAGTGCCTTGTGGTAATGGAATGGGGAGTGTTGCTTTCGGTGTTTCGTTTTAACTGTCTTCTGGCGAATGCATATTTTACATTGAATAAGATTCTATCTACTTACAAGAATTGAGAAATTTCGTCTCACAGTATATCGATTTAAGGTGACACCATCTACGTATATATACATATACATGGTGCTCCAGCATCGCCGCGGTCAAATGGCAGAAACATAGAATAATATATGCACACACACACACACACACACATATTACAAAATGTGACCTCATGTGTACCGTTGGCGATTTTTTCCCCTCTGTCTTCCTTTCTCTGGACCTTTCCTTCTCCTATGTTTCCGACGAAGAGCTCCGCTCGAAACGTTAAGCCCTCCTTCTTCCCTTCTTTCCTGAGCGTCCAATAATACTATATTTGTTCCACGTCTTCGCGTTGTTGTGTTTTTTTTGTGCTTTCTTGTTTGGATTAACTTTATGTAGATATATATATATATATATATATAATTATGTGAAATAGAAAGATGAATAATCTTGTAGTAGATTAATCAAAAGTTAACCGATAACCTTAGTAGCAAAAATCACAGCAGTAAAACAGCACGGTTGGAGGTACAACAATATGGTGTTGCCACCGTGCGTTGGTGCGGATAATTGAAATTAGAAACATTATTGGTGAATTGAAGAAATGGAGCTGAACGCAGATTGAACAGAAATCGTTTTATTTCATTCTACACGTGTTTCGAAGGCACAAATTACCAAAATCCGATGGAATAATGGGACCATATTGTGTCTTTCTCTTCAGGAAGAAAATAGGAAATCCGTTGGAAAAACAAAAAACAGAACAGAGGCGGAGCAAAAACAAATCGAACTATGCTCCTAAGAGCCCATGGCGAAACTGTTTATCAGTGTATGTTGAGAACCGGTGGCTGAAGAATTCAACGGGTCAGGCATCGGTCAATCATGTGGGTGAGGGTGCGTAGATGTTCTTTGTGACCGAGAATAAAGTTCTGACTATTTAAGGAATATTGGATGTGTTTTAAAGGGGCGAGAAAAAAAATCTACTTAGAGTGTTGTGTGTGTATACTGTTCTATATATGTGTGTGTTGGCGTAGGGGTAGAAAACATTTTTTGTGTACGTGTGTGCGTTTGATCGTTCGGCTGTCAGTGGCTACTGCCGTGATAACCGTTGGGTGGCAGAAAAAAAAAATATATATCATGTTTTATGTGTGTGTGTGTTCATCTAAGCCTGCTTGTCAAGGAAACCCCCCGCGTGTGAAAACCAAGCCCCGTTTGTCTTACAGGAGTAATTCCCCTTGCAGTGTTAATCGTAGATATCTTAAAGGCTATTTCAGAATTTGTTACCATGGGCTATGGGTGCCGGTATTATTTATAAACGCTATTTAAAAGCCAGATATGTGTAACGCCCGCCAATGGGGGCATCGAAAAGCCGACTGTAAAAGCCCGTTTACCATCCCCTTTGGTAAGCAGATTAGAACTAACCTCCCCCTCATGTTTAGACAAGCCATCGCCAATAACTTCCCCAGAAATTCCAATATTACTCGCCACGGTTAACTCGCATAAAGTTAGGATAGCTTTCTCCAACACTAAAACCTCGCCCAGATAATCGCCTCCCATAATAATAGGCTACTTACTAAGACCCTATCACCTTTTTCCGGAGGCACAGCCTCTTCCGCTCCCGGTTTTAATGCTCAGTAGGAATAATTATAGTAGTAATAATGATATGAGAGCCAGTACAGTGACACATAATCTCAGCTCCAGCCAGTGAGTACCCACTAGGGGTATAGTTATAAATAGGGGTGTTGTGGTTGACGGTAACATGGGAGTAGGGTAGAGAGCCCCATAGCATCCCAGCATCAATTTCCCGCAATAGCAGCACCACGGGCAGTAGCAATGACAGCACTTTGATAGATAGTGGAGAATCAGGGTTATTCCTATAGTTAATAGTGACGTAGTGGAAAATAGAGTAGTAAGCGGCTGCAGGTCTCGGAACGAATATAGTGACAGGAACGCAGTTCTAATTTCAGAAACTAATCCTAGCAGAATTAGATTCACGTCGGCGAACTCCAAGATCAAAAACGCCGTCTACCAATGCAAGGTTTACACGGACTCAGATGTCTTCACTTATGTAGGGGCCTCATCCTCAAGATTGTCTTTGCGTGTCTCCAACCATTACGCAACTTTTCGGGACATGAACAAGCGCCAGACCACGGGACTCATTGGCGGCGTTACACTTATCTGGCTTTTAAATAGCGTTTATAAATAATACCGGCACCCATAGCCCTTGGTAACAAATTCTGAAATAGCCTTTAAGATATCTACGATTAACCACTGCAAGGGGAATTACTCCTGTAAGACAAACGGGGCTTGGTTTTTTCACAGCGGGGGGTTTCCTTGACAAGGCAGGCTTAGATGAACACACACACACATAAAACATGATATATATTTTTTTTTTCTGCCACCCAACGGTTATCACGGCAGTAGCCACTGACAGCCGAACGATCAAACGCACACACGTACACAAAAAATGTTTTCTACCCCTACGCCAACACACACATATATAGAACAGTATACACACACACACGTCTCTAAGTAGATTTTTTCTCGCCCCTTATAAAACATCCAATATTCCTTAAATAGTCAGAACTTTTTTCTCGGTCACAAAGAACATCTACGCACCCTCACCCACATGATTGACCGATGCCTGACCCGTTGAATTCTTCAGCCACCGGTTCTCAACATACACTGATAAACAGTTTCGCCATGGGCTCTTAGGAGCATAGTTCGATTTGTTTTTGCTCCGCCTCTGTTCTGTTTTTGTTTTTCCAACGGATTTCCTATTTTCTTCCTGAAGAGAAAGACACAATATGGTCCCATTATTCCATCGGATTTTGGTAATTGTGCCTTTCGAAACACGTGTAGAATGAAATAAAACGATTTCTGTTCAATCTGCGTTCAGCTCCATTTCTTCAATTCACCAATAATGTTCTATATATATATATATATTATATATATATATATATATATATATATGATTTAAAGACAACAAACAGAAAATACGTCGTAAAATATATATACGTGCAGACATGTGTACTTATGTCATAACCTAAACCCACCCAGCCATCCCTCACACAATATAAATTTGTAGTAGCATATATGAATTCATAGAATCGTATGACAATCGCAGAAATCCCCTCCAGTGCACCCGGTTGTCGATATGGAGGAGTACAGTATAGAATTCTATGTAGCTAAAATCCAGGGGATCGCATGTATAGAATTATTTCATGAGGATTATATAAACCAAACGCAAATGTGTCAATGGGTTTGGGAGCTGAATACATATGTTTAGTCACTTGAAGTCCTGAGATTTCAACAAAACAGTGTATATTATTATATATAACTGTCCGGATGTTTTGCGTTCTTGACCCATTTCTGTATTTTATCTGTATATTATATATATATATATATATATATATATATATATATATATATTAGAAGGTTTGGAGATGATGTACAGGTATTTTATTTAGAAGAAATGAGGTACTCAGAAATTAGGATGCTTTATATTTTACAGATATTTATTTGTATATTACATGTTTTTATATATCATATGTATAGCGCTTTCGTCCATTCTGGTGGATTTTTCAAATTGACCTAATTCCCGTGGAAAGATTTTGTGGAAATGGTCAAAATCTTTCCACAGGAACTTAGTTCAATTTGAAACATCCACCAGAATGGACGCAATTTGAAAAATCCACCAGAATAGACGAAAGCGCTAATATATGATATATGAAATAATTTATATGATGTATAAAAATAAGTAATATACAAATTTATATCTGTAAATATAAAACCATCCGAATTTCTGTGTACCTCATTTCTTCTAATATATATATAGTAGCTCATTCAGAGTCCATTTCTATCAAACTCACTCCCAAAGTTCTGATTAGTCGAGGAATATAGGGAAGGATATTTTTCCATGTTGCCGTCCAGTGAGACTGAACCATGTTTGTGGGAAGGAAAATTCTTACTGTATATAATTATGTAATTATTTACGTATTTGTCTCACTATCTGTACATATGTGTATATATGTTTATGTATGATCATGGTACACCTCAGGCTGAAGGAATCAACAAAAGTACGGTGGTGATCCAGCATAACTGCAGCTTCATGGGTGAAACGAAAAAAAAAATAAAGATAATATTTATATATGTGTATATATAAACTCGCATACACACACACACACACACATATATATATATATATATATACGCATATATATATATATATATATATATATATATACACATATGTAAATATGTATATAAATATATATATATATATATATATTATATATATATATAGATATATATATATATATATATATATATTCTCTACTCTGTTACTTTCCACGTGTTCCTTTCTGTTGAGGAGAACAGGCTCGAAACATAAAATACTTTCTCACCTTCACGTGCGTCATACTAATACACTTGCTTGTTCTTTATACACCTGTCTTCGTCTTATGCTTTTCTGTAAATTTCTGCTATATAATATATATATACATCTTGCATGTGCATTTCATAGTATGGACTTTGCAATATCTGTTGGTAGCGTGAATTAACATATAAAAACCAAATATGCGAGTGTGCAACGTATTTACAGAACATATATTTACATAACAAATTTCTATAAGAATCTATCAATATCACCTTTCTTATATTCATATCGTATATCCTATCCTGATCAAAAATTGCCTTAACATTCTTTCTCACACATTCACTGCTTGATATACGAATATTGTTCAATTGCCACTTCTTCATGATTTCTATAACTTATCTTCACTTTACCCTATATCTATCTATCTATCTATCTATCTATCTATCTATCTATCTATCTATCTATCTATCTATCTATCTATCTATCTATCTATCTATCTATCTATCTATCTATCTACCGTACGAAATGTTTAGACACAAAGACATTCCTCTCTGGCCAATCGTTCCTCAACTTTTTCAAGTACCACTTGAAAAGGAAGTTCAGAATAGAGAAAGAATCTTTGTCATGAAAATTTCTGTAAAAGATGGGTGAATGCCACAAAGATGGCATGCGTGAATGACGAAACCACTTTGAGCATAATCCTGTAAATCAAAGAGAGAGAGAGAGAGAGAGAGAGAGGGAGAGAGAGAACGCTGCTTTACTCTCATGTGTTTCTTTCCCTACCTGAGGTTACCGTAGTCGTTTTCGTAGGTTCTTCTTTCCCGGGATAAACCTGATCTGTGTTACATTTTTTACCCCCCCCCCTTCCTTTTGGGAAATCATTTATAAACGTAATATTGTTATTTCGCTGTTTACACGTTCCAAGCGCATTCGATCCCTTTTGATAGTATTTTTTATTTCTCTTTCGATAAGAAAAGTTCCACATTGTATTGTCCCTTCTTTTTTCGGTCCTGCGTGGCTAATAAAGAAATCTATCTACGTTTCTATTTATCTATATCTTTCTCTCTCTCTCTTTCTCTCTTCCCTCTCTCTCTCTCTATCTATATCTATACATCTATCCATATATATATATGCATACGCATTTATATGCCTATTATTTGTATCTGCATGTGTGTGGGCATTGTGTTCATTGCCATACAGCATGCCAAACCGCATTGGCCTATTCCGTCAAAACGCGAATAAAAGTATAATTTCCAAATTTATAAGAAATATAAAAAAAAGTTAAACAATTCTAACGTTGATCTCTTCAACTAAGCCCTTTAGGCTCTCCAAGACATTATGTTAGAATACCTGCAGTTCAATGAATGAAACGAGTAAAAGAAAATATGAATATGAATTTGTATTTTTTCGTGTCATAGCGTATCTTCATTTAATTTTTCGTTATAGTGCACTGCATTTGTTTTGAAATAAATATAATCATTGTACAATGAATACATCATATATTTAGATGCGCTCCTAATTCAGTTGCATTTTAGTATTCCGGTTCATATAAAAGGAATTTTGTTTACTGACCCCTTTAATATCGATAAAAGTAATTAAGCGTTAGGCATATATTTCGAGTTGATCCCAGTATATCTGATCGTTACAGCTTTTTGAGGCATTTGGTCGTAATAAGATCACGTGGCCACCAAGCAGTCACTGAAATACACTGCCCCGTCTGCGCCTATATGTTTAAAAATTCTCTGCGTAATATATATTACAATATACTATCTTAGATTTATTGTATGCTTCTAAAACATACAATGTTGCACCGATATATTTATTAATTATTTAATCATACACCTGATGACGGAACGGTATGAAAATAAGCCTAGCAATATATAAGCTAACTCCTAGTTTGTTTTGGTTGTAATAACGATTGACAGCAATTTCTCGTCAGAAGGAAGTTGAAAGGATACTGCTCCTCTTACGAGGGTGAAAATGATGTGAAAATATATTCGAATAATATACTTTTTTTCTGTTTGGAAAAAGAATACCGAGATATATTCTTTATGTTCAACTCTTAACAACAATAAGTTTAACAAAAAAAAATATATATATTTCAATTATTTTAAAACAGTCTTATGTTACTAATAAACGCTTTGCTGGGCAAAACTTTTTGTTATTAATCAAGGTGACGACCAATGAGAATTACGTAAATTAGATTAGCCGTTACAGCTAATTTCTGTTTGTTGTCGAAATAATGAGTCATATACATTCAGAGAAAGTGAACAGTATGAGGATGTGCTTGTGATTGTGGGTGAGGTCAATAAACGGCAAGATATTTCAAAATGATTTTCATTAGTTTTTCTCTTTGCAAAATGAATAAATAACAATATAAGTATATGTATATATATATATATATATATATATATATATATATATATATATATTTGTATGTATGTGTGAGTTTCTGTGTGTCTGTATTTGTGCGCGTGCACGTGTGTGAATTAGTGTGGGTGGGTGTTCTCTCGCGTCTGGTACTGTGTGTATGTCTGTGTATGAGCACAAATATTTCTCAGCAATACAGCGAATATTGGTTTCTGTCCAAACCCATCGGTGTTAGCGTTCAAATCATAGTATAGCATCGCATTTTGAGAGATTGATATACATGCAACACTACTACTACTACTACTACTACTACTACTACTACTACTACTACTACTACTACTACTACTACCACTGCTGCTACTACTACTACTACTACTACTACAATAATAATAATAATAATAATAATAATAATAATAATAATAATGATAATAATAGCGTATATATGCATGCATATGTACATACATATACGTGCCTACATAAAAGTATGCATAAATATGTATATAGGTATGTATATATATATACACACATGTAGTTACAAACACGTACACACATACACGAACGTATACATATATATATATATATATATATATATATATATATATATGTATGTATGTATGTATATGTATATGTATATATATATATATATGCATGTATGTATGTATATGTATATATATATGTATATATATATATATATGTATGTATGTATATGTATATATATATGTATATACATATATATATATATGCATATATATGTATATATATATATAATATATATATATATATATATATTATATATATATATATGCGTATATCTGTTTATACATATATGTATGTATATACATATTATGGAGCCTGATTTAATTTTGAAGAGAGTCTTTAGCTAAGTATACTCATTATAATGCATCAGCAGATGTTTGAAATAACCACTCTAAATATCTACAATATTGAATACCTAATTCTCATTTCCGTCTTATGCTTAACATTGATTATTAATTAAATATCCTTCCCCCAAATGAGAAGAAAAAAAAAAAGGAAGGCATAATTCAGCGAACGGAAGAAAGAGGATATAAGGCGAATGAATGATACAGCAACATTGTTAATGACAGGAAATAAATAAAGCTAATTCTGAAACAGGAAATCAACACACGCAGATGTTAATCGCCATTTTAGACTAGAAATAGCCTTTGGCTGTAAGTTGATCGGGATTCCCTCTATTTGTCGAAACAATTCTGCTATGCATACGGCATGTGTTGGATTTTATTCCTTGAAGGAATATGCACACATTTATATACATATATATGCACACACACATACACACACACACACATATATATATATATATATACATATATATATACAGGCAAATACGCATATGTCTATACACCCACAAATACATATAAGTTTGTACACACGCATATTTAAAAGACCGATAGAAAAAGTACTAGGCTAACACAGGATTAATGCTGGGACCGATTTCTTCCACTAAGACCCTTTAAGGCGGTGCTGCACAATGGCCACATTCAAATAGCTGAAATAAATAAAAGGATATATATATATATATATATATATTCAAATGAATTCAAATGAATATGATACTTAACTTAGATGCACCAGAATTCTTTATGGTATTAACCATAAAATTATGTGGGGTGATTATAACCAAGAAAAAAGTAACAAGAATGGATCAGTATTTTAGTACAATTGTTTCATACTAAGAACATTTTATTTAAAGCTGCAAATATTACAGCAAATATAATGTCAAGTATTCATCAGCTAAATCACATATATGTTTTCCAAACACCCTAGAGAGTGTAATTATCCTTATGAAGAATTAGGAGTGAGTTCTATGACTTTGAAGTAAGATTATAAGCTGATTCTATATGTTTTCCAACAATGCAGTTTTAAAAAAAACTTTATTCCCTCTTACTACCCCACTCCTTTCCTCCCATAATGTCCTTTACTTTGGCTAAACCTACCCAGCTGTCTTTCTTGCTACTATAAAATTCTGTCTGCAACAGTTAGATGTGAACTGAACCGGTGTGTGACCAGTATCTTTCCTCATGTCTACTGGAACTTAATTCTGCATATTTATGGATGGAATTACCTTCTCTGAAAAGTTAATAATCATTTTAAAAACATTTTTTTTTAAACTGCGCATTGTTGGAAAACATATAAAGTCTGCTTATAATCTTACTTCAAATTCATAGAACTCACTCTGAATACTTCATAAGGATATTTACACTCTCTAGGATGTTTGGAAAACATATATATGATTTAGCTGATGAATACTTGACATTATATTTGCTGTAATATTTGCAGCTTTAAATAAAATGTTCTTAGTATGAAACAATTGTACTAAAATACAGATCCATTCTTGTTACTTTTTTCTTGGTTATATATATATATATATATATATATATATATATATATATATATATATATATATATATATATATATATATATATATATATATATATATATACATATATATGTAAATTTAAATAAAGAAGTAATATCACTGTTATTAATGATAATAATATGATGGTTAGCAAGTTTACCCGTTTCTAGGCATAACAGAAGCATAATTTAAATTCCCTAGGATATTTAAATACTACTTGCTATAATGGGAGCCATCGCTCGAAAACCGCCAGTAACGCACTATTAGGAGATACACGGGCATTGCAATGAAGATAGAATAAACAGGCTTACCTTACGTAAGGAATGTGTATTTCAATATGAATTGATATCACCCTCTGTATTTCAATTATACTCTGGGATCGTCAGTTGAAAATAACGTTTTTAACATCTATTTTTGAACTATTCATCACATTACCCTGTGTGCGTTGTTTACTTTAAACGTTACCGCGACATTTAAAGTCAGTATAAATCTAAAGAAGTATTATCATCGTTATTAATGATAATAATAAGATGGTGAGCAAGTTTACACCCTTAGATTTAGATTCCGTAGGGTATTTGTTATAATCGGAGCCATCGCTCCAAAACCACCTGTAATTCATTATTAGGATACACACGGGCAATGCAATGAACAGGAGTAGCTTGTGTGGAATACAAAACTAAGGTATGTATCTTTAAATATCAATTGATTTCACATCACACAGAAGGTGAAATGAATTGATATTGAAATATCAATTCCGTACTTATGTATCGCATGCAAGATAAACCTGTTTCTCCTACGTTCATTGCATTGCCGTGTGTATATTACTAGTGAGTACTTGTGGATTTCGAGTGATAGCTCCGATTCTAGCAAGTGGTGTCTAAATACCCTACTGAATCTATCTATCTATCTATCTATCTATCTATCTATCTATCTATCTATCTATATTTATTTATTTGTTTATTATATATGCTTGTATATATATATATATATTATATATATATATATATATATATATATATAATTATACATCATATCTATTTATCTACTCTCTTTCTCTGTATTCATATATATATATATATATATATATATATATATATATTATATATATATATATATATATATATATATATATATATACATATATACATATATATATATATCTATATATAGTTAATCCAAACACGAAAGCACAAAAAAACACAACAACGCGAAGACGTGGAACAAATATAGTATTATTGGACGCTCAGGAAGGAAGGACAGAAGGAGGGTTTAACGTTTCGAGCGGTGCTCTTCGTCGGAAACATAGGAGAAGGAAAGATCCAGAGAAGGGAAGACAGAGGAAAAAAATTGCCAACGGTACACACACACAGACGTAGGCGTTGATGCCTAATCTTTCTCGCTTGCGTGTAATGTCTATAGGTTTACACTCACAAACACCTACTTTAGCGCCAACAACTTACGTATCAAGGCATACACATATCTACAGAAAATATGATAAGATGAACCCTACATTTATACACCAATAATTTTCGACGTATATAAACATCATCATAGGCCGTTAATATCATAAAGATCCCACAGCTAGCTGTAATATAGCTACTATTATCGCTGATAACAAAACACATGCATTTTGTTTCTATTATAATATTACGACAGCAAAATCTCAACACATCTTTGTTTTAGTTCACACCGCAGACACGCACTCTGTAGCTATTTGTTCCTCCCTGTATTTGTAGCATTTCTTATCATAATACGTCTTTACAAATGACACAACTCAAAATATATTTCGATATCAAATAACAAAAGTTTCAAGCTATTAAATCTTACTTTATAGAAAATTATCTCCGACCCCTCAAATAATTACGGTTTGAAAATGCTTACTAGTATATAAGTAGAAAGACAATTTGGAATTGCATAATACCACTGGAATCTTGCCACACTGCCGATCAAATAACTCGTCATATCATGTTCATATTGCTTCGGAAATCTTTAATACACTTGAAATTGTATTGTAGTGCATCACTTAATTCATACGTTTTGCTTAAGTAATGCTATACATCGATCCAGGTTTTTCACAGCTGGGAGTATTATTATTTGCTTATTAAGAAACAATTCTGATGGCCCCAACAGACCAAATGGAAAAGGTGTTGCTCCAGATGATGACGCCTGAGATGCGCTCTGGACCACCAGTTTCCTTGTGTAATATTGGTTTATTTGAGTAAATGAGCTCCAATATTTTACAGTTCTTTTTTTATTAACATTATAAGAAAATGGTAAATGTTATGTTATCATTATTTAGGTATTTCTAAGGCGCTGAGCTGGCAGAATCGTTAGCACGCCGGGCATAATGCTTAGCGGCATTTCGTCTTTCTTCACGTTATGTTGAAATTACCCCGAGATAGATCTTGCCTTTCATTCTTTCGAGGTTCGAGAAAATAGGAACCTGAATTTGTTGGCATTGTGCCAAAATTTGGAAACATTATTTAGAAATTTCTTGATCTAACACACCTATGATCTAAACCCACTTCAGGTGAATCTCTCCTGCGTTTTGAAGTTTTAATGTCTATGCATCTATGACAGCGTTAAAATGTTAAAATGTTTAATGTAGAACACATTAACATGGCAACTATAAATATTTATGTAATAAGAAAAAACACAAATCTTATTAGCCAGAGACAAAAAATATTTGCATTTTTTTTTTCAACAAGCATGGGAAGAATTGCGAATGTATTGCTATATAATTCTGAACGCATCATCGAAGAATAGCGTTGGTGTTGCTTCCTCGTAAAATGACGAATGTAATGAGCGTATCGATGGCTTTCATTACATTATACCGAATCATATATTAGATGTTTGTTCCTTCTCGAGCCATGCCTGGCTCATAAGGGCCGGTTTCCCAGTTTCTGTGGCGTATATGCTCCCCACCTGCACGGGAAGCCGGTCCGTCGCAGGTGAGCTGCAAGATGCAGGAGGAATGAGTGAGAGAAAGTTGTGGCGAAAGAGTCAGCAGAAGTTTGCCATTACCTTTTGCCGAAGCCACGAGGAGCTTAGGTATTTCGCTCGTAAACATATACATTGTTTCTCTATAACTTGTTTCTCTATAACTTGTTACCGTCCCCGCTCTTCTGCTGTTTGCCCTCCTTTTTCTTTTTCCTTCTTCGCCTTCACACATGCACGGATTCTGTAGACCATTATAATACACACCTACACAGAAATATACACAGAGAGAGATCCTGTTGAAAATTAATGGCTTCACTTCCACGAGTCTCGGATAGGAATAAACAGAAGAAACAGAAAAACAACTGCGGATGGGTGCGCCTAAGTAAGTTTATGGCGGAGGATCAGGATCCATCTCTTGTCGATAAAATGGTAAAGAACACGTCTTCGAGTTCGCCATCTCAACACGAAAACTGTTGTAATGGCCATCACCACCACCGTGATCTCTCGACCGCGAGTCTGCTGCTCTAACCACTAGGCCATGTGCCTCCACTAAATCACATTGGATTGTGTAGGAGTAGAATCATTTGCTGATTAACAAAATATGAACAGCTAACTGAATGAAAATTTGTGTAAACGCAATTTCTATCGAGAGCATCTATAAGTTATCTATGTGTGCGAGTGCTTGTGAGCGTGTGTGTGTACGTGTGCACGCTTTGGTGTGTGCGTGTGTGTGCATAAGGAAGAACTTGAAGTCCTTGGAATTCCTCCACTGCATGCACGAGAAGGAATACTATAAACCTAAATATTGAAACGGAAAATATTTTAATTTCTGTAAAGAAATTCATCTAATTTAAATCATTACTCTTTTACTCTTTTATTTGTTTCAGTCATTTGACTGCGGCCATGCTGAAGCACCGCCTTTAATCGAGCAACTCGATCCCGGGACTTATTCTTTTGTAAGCCCAGTACTTATTCTATCGTTCTCTTTCGCCGAACCGCTAAGTAACGGGGACATAAACACACCAGCATCGGTTGTCAAGCAATGCTAGAGGGACAAACACAGACACACAAACACACACACGCATATATATATATATATATATATATATATATATACGATGGACTTCTTTCAGTTTCCGTCTACCAAATCCACTCACAAGGCATTGGTCGGCCCGAGGCTATAGTAGAAGACACTCGCTCAAGGTGCCACGCAGTGGGACTGAACCGGGAACCATGTGGTTGGTAGACAAGCTACTTACCACACAGCCACTCCTGCGTCATTGTCTATTCCAAATTCAAATTTCCACCGTGGTAGATACTATGTGGTCGATCGAAATACTAGAAACAACAGCCGATACTTCTTCACATACATGGATATTAGAATAATACATTTGTTAAAAGCAGGAGATGGTTACGGTTCGGATACTGTTTTTATCTGAAGTGCACTCGGTCTGTGTTGCGCTTTTGCTAATCGTAACAGAAGAACTGTGAAGTTGTGTACTAACAAGAGGCAATCTGCTCCGTGTATCAACTTGTCCTCGAATCTCTCATATATTACTCTCATCTTCAAGAGAGGAAAATAAGATGCTAATGTTGTTACGCATTATCGAAGGAAAGCCAAAGCTGGATATAAGGGGGATCTGTGGTTAGCACGATAAATATCTGTGCAGGTTTGATCATGTGGAAGAATTCGGTGGTTTACAGTAGATAAAGGAATTGTCGAGTACTAAAAGTGGAGGATACTTGTGGGAAAGTTATGAAGACAGGGAATGAAATATAAAATATAAACACAACAACCATGACAAATCGTGACAAATGCACTGGAGAAGAATCGCAGAGCCTTGCAACTATGGAATTAATGGGTGTTTAAATGAGGGAGGTGGTGCTGTTTATGGTGTGTAACATATCGACATTTCGAACCCTTTTCCATTGTTTTCTTGTTAAACCTCCGTTTACTACTTTTCTTGTTACTTTTTTATTCTCCCGCCACACGAGTAAAGAAGAATGGTTCTGGATCTGTACGCATTCATTCCCTCCACCGTCTTGCTTCATCTCTCAGATTCCCCCCAATCACGTTA
>NC_042998.1:15488671-15548671 GCF_006345805.1 Octopus sinensis
TCTTTCCTATTGTTTTTCGGATGAAAATGTAGTATGTACTTCTAATACATCAAAGAGATGTTCACCAAAGATTTCAGAAAAGATATTCTGTAAGCCTGACCGTGGTAACAGTGTCTGAAAACATGGTCTTTGAAATTTTTGATTTGTGTTGTAGTTTAATCCCAAATCAGCCTTATCCAGCAGACCTAGGTTCAAAGCCCTTCTCTTTTTCGTATATCTTAGATTAAGTTATGTAACGCCTCCTTCCCTTTTTTTTTGACGATACTATGTAAATTTCGGTAGAATCGGCCACAATTTCGAACAGGCTGCTTGCCTTTGCTAAGGTTCTCATTCGCTTCTAAGCTTTTACGATCCAATGTGAATTAAGCAGTGTGCCCGCTGATCACATACTCTACTCTTTTACTCTTTTACTTGCTTCAGTCATTTGACTGCGGCCATGCTGAAGCACCGCCTTTAGTCGAGCAAATCGACCCCAGGACTTAATTCTTTGTAAGCCTAGTACTTATTCTATCGGCCTCTTTGTCGAACCGCTAACTTACAGGGGCGTAAACACACAAGCATCGGCTGTCAAGCGATATTGGGGGGACAAACGCAGACACACAAAATTATACACACATACATACATATATATATATACATATATACGACGGGCTTCTTTTAGTTTCCGTCTACCAAATCCACTCACAAGGCTTTGATCGGCCCGAGGCTATAGTAGAAGACACTTGCCCAAGTTGCCACGCAGTGGGACTGAACCCGGAACCATGTGCACTGTTATTCAATATGTTTCTTTCTATTCTGAGTTGGGTGCGGGACACAAGAGAACTCACTGATAACATGTGAACCATTATATCTTATCTTGATAGTTTAAAATATTCGAGTACAAAACGCGTTTCTCTTGGACAACAAAATTTGTACGAAACTATTGTGTTATATATTCTGCTTGAGTAAATCTCATCAGGGAAAACGCGTGCAACAGCGATTCAACCAGAAAACATCTGAGACAATGCTGACCTATGCCTTGTAACATGAAAACATTAAAGATTTCTTTGATAATTCTGATCCTGCAAAATTACCGTAACATAAGCCTTCTGGGCAATAGACAGTCTACAAAAAATTTGAAACCACGTGAACAACCACGTGACAAATTAATGTAACGAAGAATTAGACATGTGTCTCATTTTCCATCTTAACTTTTCTACCATAGATCTTCATTTCAAGGGTGGGAGCGATAATGCATTTTAAGCACGATATGATTGTAAACTACCATCCCTTGCTTACATATTACTTTGTTTCTCAAAGTTAAATCCGTTTCCCCATATCATGTTCGACATTTCTATAACAATTTTGAACAGTCTTTACTGCAATACAAATTTAAAATTAATATGACCGAACATGAAATACATAAAGAGATTAAAAACACGGCGAATATATTTTTGAAATTGTATCATGCATCTATTTGCATGACTCTTCTTCTCCTTAACTTTTATATAAATCTCTTCCACTTGCAATTTTATACATGTTGCCTTCCCCATCCCATGCATCAAATCTATCCATTCTTTCCTAACTTTATCCCTATTCTTTTTCCATTTGTTCACACCGAAGATGCATAATTGCGTAGAAATCATTGTTAGAAATAGCATGCTTCATTCCTGGCTGTTGTGTAAAAGAAACTGCGCCGTCAAGTGCTTACAATGAGTTTTACATATTGTATAACATAGCAGAACAGTCGAGGTTAGAGCAGATATCCATCAAGCGTGTGAACAATTAAATATCGACTGAGAATTCCATTATTGTTCTTGCGGTTGTTGTTGCTGCTGCCGCTACTGGTGTTCTTTCTGTTGTTATTGTTGTTGTTATTATTGTTATCATTGTTGTTGCTGTTGTTGCTTTTTTTCTTCATCTTCTTCTTCTTCTTCTTCTTCGTCTTCTTCTTCTTCTTCTTCTTCTTCTTCTTCTACTACTACTACTACTACTACTACTACTAACACCACCATCACCACCAGCACCATCACTACTACTACTACTACTACTACTACTACTTCTCCTTCTCAAAAAGCAGGAGAGATACTTCTCCTCCTCCTCCTTCTCTTCCCCTCCTCCTCATCATGATCATCACCATCATCATGATCGTCACTATCATCATCAACATCATCATCATCATCATCATCATCATCATCATCATCACCACTATAATCATTATTATTACTAACATTATATCATTATTTACTTCTGCATCTTTATTGTATTCTCGCCGAAAAAGTAAAAAAAAAAGTTAAAGTGAAATCTGAAATCTGTATTCTTCCAACATTCACAATAATTTAACAATCCAAAATGGGCTGAGCAATCTAGCGAATGTCGATGAGAAATTTTTATGCAAATTTGGAGAACACTCGCAAAATCAATACACACATATAAAGACACACACAGAGAAATATGCATACAGGTGCAGACACACCTTGGTGCGCGTATGCATGAATATATGAATACCTGTATGTATATGCATATATATATATATATATATATATATATATGTATGTATCTATATCATACATATATATAACATATATATATATGCATGTATTCGTATATATGTATATGTGTAAATGCATACATAAATATGTTCACATATATATGAAGAAAAAAATAGAGATGATGCAACATCTATCATCACTACCGCCTCCATCACTGTCTATAGCAACAATAACATTGTATAAATTGTAAAAAATTATGCGAAAAATGCTCTTCAGAGATGCATGACTGAATAAATTGACATGGTATTTTCTAGCAGGCTGGAAAAAAAAATGCTTCACCGATTCCTTCTTTCTCACTCCCATTACGCTCTTCTCCTAATCTAAGTTGTTTTACTTCTTTATAAATTTGATTCTCCAGTCATTGCTTGTTTTTCTTTCTCCACTTGCCATTTTTTTTCCCATCTTCTTTTTCGTTTATAGTGTCTTATAAATTGCGTTTTGTCATTTTCAATACATGTTTTATTTTCTTCTTACTTCTGCATACCTCTTTATGTCAATTTTATTTTTCCCCATCTAAAACGTATTCACTTCTAATGCGAATATATTCACTTCAAGTACACAGAATTTTTCTTCCCTATTTCTTGACCCATCATCTGAGCTATTAGAGCATTCCAGTCACACACATAGTCAGATATAAACCTGTGGCAGTTTTTGCAATTATGAACGGATATTCCCCCATATGAAACATTCTGCTATTGGTAAATGGTCGAACAATTAAATTACTAGTAAGTGAAAGGCGTTTTCACTATATACACACCACACAGGCGCGCGCGCACACACACACACACACACACACACACACACACACAAGCACACACACATATAAACATATATATGCATATATTTATATATACACACTCTCATACACAAATATATATATATATATGCATATAACTATATATATATATATATATACAGTATATTGAAATAAGCGTATATTTGTATGCTCACACATATATAGATACGTACTTGCATTCACGCACACGTTACACTTCTCAGACCTTCGTGTATACTTCCTATCCAATATGTGGATATCTTTATGATATAATATCACCGATTCTTATATCACTGAGTGATTTATTCTTTTGCAAATCAAATTCCTCTTCAATTTTACGCTATAGTAATTTCTCATATTTGTTTTTTAAGTTTTTAAATTTATTAATTAATTCAGTAACAATTCAATGTAAAATCCCTCAATATTGTTCCGAATCTGTCAGATTGGAACCAAAAAGAAAAGAAAAATTACGTTTCTAAGGAAAGTAAATGGAAATGATAACAATGAGACAGAGCAAACCTTCTACTACGATCAAATTATAAGAGGCATTGGAGCTGCTTTTAATCAATGAAAGCAAACATAAGAAAATTTTAACCAATATTAAAAAGCAAGCAAAAAAGGAGCAGTCGTGGCCGGGTGGTTTAGAATTTCTGCTTGTAATGACATGAATTTAGGTTCAGTCTCACTACGCAGTCCCATGGATACATTGCTGCTAATGTAGACAGGAACCGATTGAATTACGTAAGATTGGTTGACGGAAACTGTATTGAAACTCGTCGTACTTATTATTTTTACGGGAGTGTATGTGTAGATTGTATACATTTATGTTCTTCATTCTTACTTACCCGTTTTCAACTGGTATTGTCTTATGCCTAGGATGACTCCCGTTAAGACAGAATAAGTGGTATGGAACCTTACTTTCAGTTTCAAAGTCTAAACTCTTCAAGATTGTGCTACAGCAGTGCTTCAGTTCAATGATTGGAATGCAAGGCAGAAGAAACGGTTCATTAACAGAAAATCGACAAGGCAGTGCGCCAGTATGTCTGCTATCCTACGACTGAAAGAATTAAGCGATGAACATCTAAGTAAACTCACCAAAGAAAAAATGCAAAATAAACAATAATACGACGTATGAGCGTTCAGGTTCTGGTAAAAGGGTACATATTTTGCCAAAAATTGCCAAATTTGTTCCTACAGTCTTCTTTAACCACAACCAGAATCGTAAACTTTCTCTTGAAATTGTTTCAAACTAGTCAAAGTTGAGAGTTCGTACCCCACATTAGCTCACTGTTTCCATCAAATCGACGTTTTCTGAACAGGTGTAAGGTGTACAATGCGCCAGGTGCCGAAGTGATGGTAAAACATGAGATGGAATGTTACGCTGAAGACCACACCCGGTCTAGGAACTGAAGCCATGATCTTGCCATCCGAGGTAGAGCTCTCTGATGACTATATCGCGTCTCTTCCATTCTGCATCTCTTCGATTGTTTGATCTCTAATATTGAACCGTAATCTTTATTTTGTTTGCCTAATGGTGCTTGTTAATTCAGTTTTTGCTTTACTCCACACCGTTGCGATATCAGTCCTATTTTCTATGAGGACACAATAATCGTCCTTCACGCCAACATTCAAATATACTTCTGAAAGAATATACATTAGTCGTCCCTGATGTAACCTATCCCGTTAGAATGATGCATATTAGAAGAGATAGAACGCGTAAAAGAGAGAGAGATAGATAGCTACGAGGAAGGAGGGGGAGGAAGAGAGGGCGATGGAGTGAGGTTTACAGACGGAATTTAACTGGTATTTTAAGTTGCCCGGATTCATAGTAACATTGATTTAGGGGACAGCTGAAAAGTGGATCCAGAGAACAAGTGCATATACTCTACCGTCTATGCAAATTTGCGGCCTGTCCAATTACAATGCTTAAAATAAACACCTGTTGTTTAAAACAGTGGTTCTCAACCTTTTCACTATCAAAGACATATTTTAGTGTAATGAGTTTTGGCACGAACCCTTTTTAATATGCTTATCCTTATATATATATAATATATATATATATATATATATATTATATATATATATATATATATATATAAAGTTAATCCAAACATGAAAGCACAAAAAAACACAACAACGCGAGGACATGGAACAAATATAGTATTATTGGACGCTCAGGAAAGAGGGAAAGAAGGAGGTGTAACGTTTCGAGCGGATCTCTTCGTCGGAAACATAGGAGAAGGAAAGATCCAGAGAAGGGAAGACAGAGGAAAAAAATCGCCAACGGTACACACGTGGTCACATTTTGACATATATATATATATATATACAAAAAGCAATAAAGATTCAAGTTAATTTAAATGAATTTACTTGAATATGGTACCTAACTTAGATGCACCAAAAAAAACTATACTGTTTTAACAATACAGTAATGTGGGGTGATTATAAGCGAGAAAGAAGCAACAAGAATGGATAGGTTTTTAGTACAATCGTTTCATACAAGGACAGGCTTTATTAAATGTTGCAAAAATTACAGCATATAAACGTGTCCCGTACTCATCAGCTAAAATACATGTGAGTTCTCTAGACATCCTAGTGGTTGAAGCTATACTCATGAAGTAATGTAGATAATTAAGTAACATAAACAGATTTCCAAAGTTCATTAAAGTTCTTTAAATATGATGTACAGTCTTATCACAGAATTTTAAAAACTTTTTTAAAATTCTGTGATAAGACTGTTCATCATCTTTAAAGAACTTTAATGAACTTTGGAAATCTGTTTATGTTACTTAATTATCTACATTACTTCATGAGTATAGCCTCAACCACTAGGATGTCTAGAGAACTCACATGTATTTTAGCTGATGAGTACGGGACACGTTTATATGCTGTAATTTTTGCAACATTTAATAAAGCCTGTCCTTGTATGAAACGATTGTACTAAAAACCTATCCATTCTTGTTGCTTCTTTCTCGCTTATATATATATATATATATATAATGGAAGTTTGAATTTAGTTCACAGACCACCTGTACTACCTCTGCAGACCACAGGTTGGCAACCACTGGTCTAAAAAAAGTGTCTCTTCATTAACCCTTACAAATATCATTTATTTCTAACTATTTAAAAAAAAATTATTTTCTAGTCTAGAACAATTTTTCAACATTTCTCGTGAGTCTTAACGCATTGTCACAACACTTTTGCTAACATACTGTATATGTATTCTATTCTTACAAGTCGACGTTTGACAAGACATTTTCATTTCCTTATTATTTCTAAACTGCTGTTTACAATCTCAACATGTCGTAAACATACAACAAGCACTGGCTATTTCTAAAATAACAACATGTGTTAGTTTTCAATTATTCCTTATTCATGGGCAGGATTGTACATTTTGGGAAACTGTAAAGCAATAATCTACAGAAATATATATATTCTCAGATACATGTTACTATATGCATCCACATGTGTACTTACACGCAACGCACAATCACATACCTTATTACTTACCTACACTTTTACGCACATGCGCACAAAATCACACACGCATATTTATATGTACGCATATGTGCACATGTACACTATCTACCTCTCTGTCTTTCTGTCTCTTCTCTCTGTCTCTCTGTCTCTCTTTCTCTCTCTCTCTCTATATATATATTTATATATATATTTATATACACACACACACACACACATACTCACACACACATATATATATATATATATATAACTTATGTTTACATATACATATACTGTATATGTAATTACATACGTTATGTCATTACACCTTCGTTCACTCCCGAATGGTTTGAAAATAATCTCGCCCTACAGTCTAAAGAGAAAAGAAAAAAGCAATTTCAATTTTTCTTGTGATTCTTTCTGTATACCTCATTTATATGTACATAATACCATCTCTAAACACTTCGGACGTAATCGCATGTCACTTATTTCATGGAAATATTGATGGCGTTTTTTGTTTTTTACTTAAGAACCGCTGACCCTATTATCACATCTGAACAAAATAAGAGAGGATACAAAGAAAAGTCAGTAAATAAATGGAAAAAGAAAAAAAAAACCCACGCAAATAAATAACTAAATGCAGGAAAAACTGTAAGTCCTTATTTCTAAATAGTAAATTCTTTCTGTCTGAACTACCGCAGCTTCTCGCTACTCGATCATTTAAATATGTATATCAAACAATTTTCTTGGAACGAAATGTGCGTAACAATACTATAAATATTACGTAATATATGTTTTTTTTTGTTATTTGGAAAAACACCGAAAATGAAAACAAAAAATCTTATTACGAGAGAGGATGAGAAACCAAAGAAAAACAAAGAACGAAAAAATACAATATTTCCTCGTAGAACTATATTGATTTTTAGGTGTAAGTTGAATATGTTAAAAAAGATTATAAATACGTAATAATACATTGAAGCAACACGATGCATATATGACACTTATAGAATATTACATGTCATTTACATTTTCTCCAAACTTTGGTGTGAATATAGCTTTATTAAATAAGTTTAGTTGTTGGTAGAGAAGCTTGAAATTTCCGGACACATTTGCACATCGATTCCATTGGTGAAACTGCATTTAGTTACAGAAATATTAATTGTATACACGAGAAGAATAAGTACAACGTTATATGAACGACTATGTGATTGCTAGACCTGTTATGGAATGGAATCAACAATCCATCGTATTACATCGCATCGTCTTAAAAAAAAAATTTGACGCATTAGAAAATGCAGTCTGGGATATATTTCTGGCAAAAAACAAAAAAAAAATGATCAAATAAATCCATATAGAAACCTTTAGCTTAAAGCTGGAAAACTAGTTGAACATCTGATTCCAATAGCTAGAAATAGCAGCCAAATGCCGCACAATTCATAGACATGTCTCTCCCATAGATAGAAAGAGTCACCAAACCCACAAAAATCGTAGACATCTCTCTTCCATAGTTAGAAATAGCAGCCAAATGCCGCACAAATCAAGGACATCTCTCATTCATAAAACACAGAAAAGACACAAAGAATTGAGGCGCCAAAAACCGAAAGTCTCCAGAATTAAAAAACATTGAATCTTTTCATTGTTTAATACTTGCGCAAATGTTTCATAAAGGACTGTGTTGTTTATATATGTGTGTATATGGCAGTTGAGAAATGCCTTATAAATACGTATTTTAAGTATTATAAACGTATTATTATTATCAGCAAATGGGTTAGAAAGAAGGGTTGTGATGGTTTCATTCATTCCTGTAGTTCGGACATTTGTGTTAACAAATATTTAAATCAGAAAACAGAGATAATTTTTTTAAAAACCCATTAAAAGAAGATAATTAAAACTCAGAAATTGTACGCTGTTTGCTTATTTATCTTCAACGTTATTTCTTTTGACTCTTTCCTTAGGTGAAATATTTTTATGAGACATATCTAATGCCAGGACGGGTTAGAATTCCTATAAAGTTTAGTAGACTCGAGGTCACCGTAACCACAGTGGCTGAAATAGTTTCTTGGACCGCATGCTGTAACATCCTGGAAAGTGAACGAGTATTCGACGAGTTAAATATCAGGATGGTATTTCGATTGTTTTATAAGTACTAACAATGTGATAACAGGTCATTCGTGAGCCTATTAGCTCAGGAAGGAACTTTGTCCGTCGTAGGCGCTTCTCCGTTGCATGATTATTCATGCTTGCTAGCTAAGTGAACTCAAGAAACGTGGAATGAAGTCTTTCGCTTACGAACTAGACGCATCGTCCGATCCAAGAATCGAAGTCACTGTTTTACGATCATGAGTGCAACATCCTACCACTAAGTCTTGTACCGCCATTTGTTTAAGAATACTACTGCATAAATCCACTTTTAATTCTAAAATATCTTCTGGGCGAAAGAGAAAGCAAAACTAGGTAATTTCCATAAAAAGTGTAATATTTGCATATATTAATACAATCCGTCCATAACTGTGAGTTGTAACCTCCCACTGGTTACGAAAACACTATCTAACAGAGTTTATATTCAAAGCCTTACAAGAGGTAGGAGTTTTAAGAAACAGTTCCGTATTGACGGCAAAAAGTATTATGCAGGAAAGGACAAGGTAGTTATACAATTGCTTAATATGAATGTATTGTTCTTTTAATTTCTGTTTCGTTTTGAGTATAAGAATACGATTCATAAGTTATCTGAAGGAAATTATCTAAATTATCTGAAGGAAACGAGTATTTCACTGGAAGCCCTCTTTCTTGGTTTCTGAGGATTTAAGTGAATGCTTGAGTAACAACCATTTTGTTTGCTGCAGTGGTAACACTGACCGGACAACAACTTCTCTATGCATTGCAGATGGACACAGTCTGCTCAAATTTGCCACGTATTCTGTATACTGTCAAATTAACGAAGCTGGTCTTTCAAATTCGTCAGCCAATTTCTGTCGAAAATTATTTTGCATTCTGTGCTTTCCAGCAATGCTTAGTGATCCACTGTCATTCATCCATGGTCAAATTTCGAGGCATATGATAAATATCTATAATTAGGAATAACTATCTGATTATAGAAAAAATTACTTACAAAGAACAAAGAATCATAAATATCTTACCCTAAAAATGAAAGATAGAACTGGAAAGAACATTCGACTCACATGAAGCAACTGCATATCTACTTTTATTGAAGACTGTATTTCAACATAGCTTTTTGTGGTGGGGGTTAACTATTGTCATCCCAAGTTTGAAAATCTACTATGTAGTTTTCAAATATGCGCGATTCACAGAAAGGGGAATATATTTGCTCTCTTGGTATGTGGTATATATATATATATATATATATATATATATATATATATATATATATACAAGAGAGAGAGAGAGAGAAAAGGAGAAAGAGGTGTGGAGTGAGGGTGAGATAGGTATATGTATATAGATATAGGCATATATATATATATATATATATATATATATATATGATGTATATATGTATGGATATGTGTGTACATGTGTGTCAGTGTGTTTGTGTGTGACATATAGAGGAAAACAAATTTGTTCGATATTGTCAGTTTACTACACGTTTTATAGAGTGGCAAAGTTAAGTAATCATGGTATTCTCTGTAAAAGCCAATCTTTTTTTTCCAATTCTTGACACCGTTCTAGACACCTATATATTTTCACGCTTCACTATTGATTGTATTTCTTAAAGCCGTTAAAACAACAATTTTGACGCATTAAATAAAATCAATCTGTATATATACATATATATATATAGAGACAGAATTGAATTATATATATATATAATATATATATTATATATATATATATATATATATATATTATATATATAGAATTTATATATATACATATATATATATATACATATACATATATGTATATAGATATACACTCACACACATACACACAGACACACACACATATATATACATATATATATATATATAATATATATATATATATATACATACATACATATCCACACACTCGCACACATGTATATAAATGTATATACATATATATGTGTATATACATGCATATAAATATGTATATAGACACGTATATATATGTATATATACATACATATATATGTGTCATAAACAAGACCGCATTCTAAGTGAAAGTTCTCTTGAAATATATAGGTTACACAGATAAAAGATTTCGTACGTATAACAAAGTATCATTGCATTCTAAAACAGAGATAGTGTATAGATTAGGTGTGAGTATGTCTTGTTGATGTGTTTGTCGATGTTTCCTTTGGTCCTTCTGTTGGTTTTTGGTGTGGCTGTTCTTAATATTCTTGCGGTTGTGGCCGTTGCTACCTTTGTCATAGTTGTGTTACGGAACATATATTCTTATATAGACTCCATTCTTACGCAAACAGAGAAATATGATAAATTTCGAGTTATGAACACAAAATGCATGAAGCAATTTCTCATGATAATTTTTCTCGCAAGTATGAGGATTCTCTCCCACTCGATCCTAGTAAATGTCAGATTTGTTTATAGGAAGGTTAGTACCAATAAAATGCTTTGTGTTTATAATCCCGAATTTTACTGAACCCCATTTTATTATCGACACTTTAAGCTGTACTATGTTTTCACTTCAAATTTGCTGTTCACCTATCAGATGTTATTGGATTTCATTAATGAAATAGTCAAAAATAATTAAGTACTTAAGTTTGGGATTTCATCAATGAAATAGTCAAAAATAATTATATACTTAAGTTTGGGATCCTTTGGCATTTCGGCGGAAGATTTTGCTACAAAGGAAAACACTAAAAGACTTTAGAGTTTAAAAAAAGACCCCAGAAAGATAGGAAAGGAAGAAAGAAGATAACAGTGTATACCACGATCTCTTCCTGGGTAGCAACGGTTAGTTCCTATTTGCTTTCGCCTCCTAGAAATTATGAAAAATGGTTTATGATTCCATTAATATTTGCTCTTGTTACTTTTATTCAAACTCGAATGTATCCCTCTCAACACACGGCTATTATGCTCTCCCTCCTACTCCTGCTTCTGATCAGAGATGCATAAATCGTCAGACTCTAAGGGGAATGTCCAAGTAGTAACGGTCAAGCAACTGACATGCAAATCTGTGGTATTCAACAAACGTGATGTTTCTGCTTCAGCAATTCAACGCTGAATCTGTCTGAAATGTAATGGAAAATAAGTCAGTTTCAAAATATTGATATCCAGGTCGCAAAATGGAAATTTGAAGCGAATAGTAGACTTTGTCTTTGATTTCTAGATAGAACGAAATAAGAAATAACACCTACAGGCAATAAATAAATAAATAAATATAAATATAAATTCTGTTGCACTGTGTAATCTAAAGCTTGCCTAGTTATTAATATCTCTATTATTTTTTATCAGTCGTCGAAGAGTCGAGTTAAACTAGGCTTACAGGTAAAGCGTCCTTATGTACCATTTAGTTTGGAATGGCTAAATGTTCCCTCTTAAATCTCGATAACTTCACTGGCTATCATCAGAGTAGTAGTATCCGTTATTGCTAATAGTTGGGTGGGGATTGATTAATGTCTTACACCATTATTTATTATTATCTTTCTATTTTGAGATAGAGAAATTGCACTGGCCTCATTATAGAGAAATTATAGAGAAAGGAATCCCTTCTTACCACAGATTCGTTTTTCTTTCGGAACTAATATGACTAGTCCAACATTTATTTCAGAACTATAGTACCCACTAACTTTTATTACCGCCTTTTGATAAATGTTTTTATGTGCCGCCTTTGATAGATTTTATCGATGAATTGTCGAATGTTTCCAGGTAAAGAGGGTGTAAAACAAAATCTAAATAAACTGTAGCCCACTTGAATCTATCCAAACCTTTTAAAACAGAGGATCATGAAAAGGCTTTCCACAGTGCAAGTGGTATTGGTTCTCTTATCAGAATCACAGATATTTCATGTGTATTTGTATCTGCTTTATGATCAGGTTACATGAGAATCTCTGAGAATCTTTAAGTTTGCTTGATACTCTTTGTGACTGGATATCTTACTGGTTGTGACAGCAGATCTAGTTCCATTTGTTTTTCGCTCCTTCTCGAGCCATGCATGGTTCATAAGGGCCGGTTTCCAGGTTTCCTTGGACCATAGGTCCTCCACTTGGACGGGACGCCGGTCCGGCGCAGGTGTGGTGCAAGATGCAGGAGGAAAGAATGAGAGAAAGTTGTGGCGAAAGAGTCAGCAGAAGTTCGCCTTTATCTTCTGCCGGAGTCGCGTGGAGCTTAGGTGTTTCGCTCATAAACACAAACATCGCCCGGTCTGAGACTCGAACTCGCGATCCCATGACCGCGAGTCCTCTGCTCTAACCACTAGGCCATGTGCATCCACAGATCTAGTTCCGTCATATATCACGTGTTCCTTTCCATTAAAATTTTACTACACTGTGTCTCCAAATCTTCCATTTGCACACACTTCAATACTGAAATTCTTCTTGACGCTGTCGACGGCATTTCTGAAGCAACGAAGGCGTCTCAAAGAAGAAGCTAATACTCTTTTACTCTTTCCAGAAACTGTTCGAGTCAGTTTGTGGTCTGTACTGATGCAGTTCCTCGGAAAACCCTCACATTTTTGGCAAGCAAGATATTTTGAAACCCTGGTAAAAATGAACTTTGCAATCTGCATGTAGATATAAGGTTATGGAAATATATTGCAACAGCTTCCCTAATAACATTCGACTCCTTCCAGAGAGGGTTTATTTTCTTTCTTTCAAATATCGATTCCAATATAGATCGATGGTTTTCCACACTATCTTTTCAACTCCTTAACATGTCTATTGTGGCGTCAAATGTTCTTGTGTTTTTATCTTTCCTAATGAGATGTAAAGAATTCGTTATTATAGTAACTATAATGGCTGATATTTCTACCTGTGCTTATAAGGATTGAGGATGAAGCGTCACTGATGATTTAAACGACGCTAGTTTTAGAAATTGTTATCTCTTCATTCTGTACATTCAGCACTACCAATGCAAATTTTCACAACATCAAAAGTATCAAAGTATTCAAAGGAAATACAATTTCCAAAGTGATTATATATTTCATAGTTATCTATAAACCTTCAATCAGCTACATAATAGTGGAATTTTCACGTTTATTATATTACAACGATCATCAAATTACGCTTTTCATCCTTCCGGGTTCGATAAAACATGTACCAGTGAATACTGTGGTCGATTTAATCGACGTACTCCTCTCCTGAAATTGCTGGCCCTGTGCCAAAATTTGAAACCATTACTACAACTAAGGCATCGAGATGGCAAAATCGTTACTACATTGGGCAAAATATAAGCGGCATTTTGTCTGTCTTTACTTTCTGAGTTCTTATGGCACCAAAATCGACTTTGACTTTCATTTTTCTGGGTCGATAAAAACGGTTAAATACTGCGGTCAACGTAATCGGCCTCACGTGTCCCTTAAAAACTGCTGACCTTAAAAAAGCTATTATTACAGTGACCATTGTTATCATTGTCCTAAATATATTTGTAGATATAATTTTCATCATAATTATATCTACAAATATATTAAGGCGGCGAGCTGGCAGAGACGTTAGCCCGCAGGACGAAGTGCTTCGCGGTATTTCGCCCGTCGCTACGTTCTGAGTTCAATTTCCGCCAAGGTCGACTTTGCCTTTCATCCTTACGGGGTCGATTAAATAAGCGCCAGTTATGCATTGGGGTCGATATAATCGACTTAATCCGTTTGTCTGTCCTTGTTTGTCCCCTCTATGTTTAGCCCCTTGTGGGTAATAAAGAAACATATGATTTTCATCATAATCATATCCTGCCTCTTCATTAGGATCATTATTATGTATAACATCTGTATTATTAGCAAAATCATGGCTAAGCTTTTTTTTAAAATTTATTATCTTCATCGTATATATAATTTATCTACATACACCATTTTAATCATCGTCATAAATACATTGTCACTATCATCTTCAGTGCCAGCCAAAGAGTTTATCTCCTCACTTCCCTTCTTCCATCCCCTTCTTCTCTTCATCCTCCTCATCTTCATCATCATTATCTTCCTTATCCTTATCATCATCACAACCACCAATATCACTAGCAGCATCATAACCAGAAACGCATCAATAACAATATCCAGAATCTAACCATCGTTCTTCTCTCTAATTACCCTTCGCCGTCCTTATGATAATACTTATAAACATTATTTCCCTTAACTATCTATACTGACTTTATTCGTTTCATTCGTCAGAATTACGAAATCTCTACAACATACGTTTTCCAGGAACTATTAAACATATTCGTTTACATCGTTTTGTATCAACAACATTATTATCATGATCATTATTAGCATCATTATAGTCATCATGGTCGTATTCGAACATCGTTGTGTTCCTCAACCTCACCACCACCATCATCATCGTCGTTACGATCACCATCATAATCATAAATCCACATTAGCCATAATACTTTAACACAAATGAAAACAAGTAATTTGTTTTGAGGAAAGATAACTTCTTACTTTGTGCTTTCTCTTCCTCCCTTATTTTAAAACTGAGATTTTCCTTACAGCATTAATCTTAGCAAAATCTATGGCATTGTTCCTAATACAATGGATTTTACGTACAATTCAGGATGTATATAATAATATAGTCAACATTACGGATTAAATGGGATTACCATCACTAATCTACGAGACATAGTAACCGAAAACTTCTGAATGTCATAAAATCTCAAAAGATCCGGAATGTATCAAATGTTTAGAAATGTTTACAAAAGATTTCATTGTTACCGTTGAAGATGTAGAGTTTAATGAATGTGAATAGATGAACAACAGAAAATGTTCGATCATTTATTTACACGTGAAGCTTTTACATAGGAAAACACTAATACGTATGTATCTATGTAATGTGAATGTGGTGTGGACGTGTATGCAGAGAGACAGAGTACAGAGAGATAGGCATATATAGATTGGTGCACACAGACATGTTTACGTTTTCCACTTTATGAAGAAAAAATAAAGTGCTGAACAGATATTACAGTGCTTATTATTTAACATCTTTTTTTGATTTGTGTTTTATCTTTTAGATTTTATCTCGGCTCAAACGACACAAATCGGGGTCCTCAAGCGAAACTTTCCTGTTCCCCTTCATTTTATATATATTGAAACGAGTGGTTATCGTTCTCATTTGCAGTTACCTGTTATACACATACAAATACGTACACACATGTACGCACGCATATACACATACACAAACACACACACATATACACTCACAAACACAAATACACACGTACACACGTACACACGTACACAGTCACTCAGACACACAAAGACACAAACACACAAATATACACACGCAACACACGTTTCATGTTTTTATGCGGCATGGCCTGTCACTGTTTTCATTATTTGTTGGTTTGTAAAATCATTTTATTCTTTTGTTTCTGTAGGGTGTTGTCTATGGTTTTCAACACAACATTTACGCTTTGTCTTCACTCGTGGGCTTTGAGAATTGTTAATTTAAGCGTGGTTTTCCTTTTATACAAATTTTTGGTTTTTGAAATTCGCTTCAGTATGTGATTTGTCACTGTTTATTTCCTTGTTTTGGTTCGCATATCATATCTCTTGATTATTTCTTTTCTAGCCACTTTAAATGCACCGTTTTCAATAGCCGTCTCGCTTTTTTTATGGTTAGTATTCATTGCTTCTGAGTGATATTGTTTCTTATACACCGTTTATCTCACGCCAAAATGGGTGATATTTATTCTGGTTAGATATTTTGCTGTTTGATTTGCTGAAGTCGTTCCTTGTATTATTGTAGTTCAGTGGTTAGCATCGACGCTTCAGAGCTTTCGTATCAAGTTATTGATGAAATTTTCTTTTCAGCGATTGTAAATTTCTTTCTGTATATGTATACAAACAAACAAATGTCCGTATACACGCCATCGTCAACTGTGTGCGAATGTTTTTATTTCACGTAAAAAGACCAAGCAGAGATTCAAAATCTCAATCAAGGAATGGATTATTTTTGCAAAGGAAAGGCAGTTAAAGGCTAGCCGGTATATTGACATCTATTTACAATTGAATACCTGACTACTTAACTCTACTGGAAAAATGTTGCACAAAAGGAGCGGAAATTTGTCGTCGGGTGCCAATACCGTTATAATATATAATATTTCAAGCATATTTTTGTCATCTAAATAACAACATTCACTGAATGTCCAACACTACCACGTTATTGTAATATCTTCGGATGTATATCATGATGAAATGCAAAAGCCTATAGTAGAGACTGTAGACAAACATCGTTTGAAAGAAAGAGATCATCGGTTTTAATATCAATTAAATCCCAAACAAAAATAATTTTACCATCAAACTATAGCAATCATATGTAGCAGAGGTGGCTTCCGTGGAAAGTTCTATGTACCATTGAAAGACAAATGCCTTAACGCTAATCTGATTGAGTACCGTTCCGAGATATTCAACTTTTCATATTGCGTAATATCTCACACAACATCATTTATATGAGATGCGTTCAGAAATAGAGGTGTAGAAACAATCGTATAAAATATTAAATTTGTACTGAATTCATTTTGCATTTTTTGACGCCACATATATATATATATATATATATATATATATATATATATATATATATATATTATATATATATATATATATATATACATGTATGTGTGCATCTATGTATAGATGTAAATGACTTTAATATCTGCTGCAAACAGAAGGCTTTTCTGATAACATTTGATTCTAATGCGCTGCTTGGTATGCGCTTTGTATCCATTCCTTAAAACTTTTCCTTGCGTGTCTGCTGGAAAAGCATGAACAGTGTTTGTATTCTAAGATAAGAGTTTTTTCGGCAAACCTTAACGAGCATGTTTACTTTGAAATCTACGTGAAGTTCGTAGTTACAATGTAGAAAGAATGAAATATGTCTGTTTCTCGTGTGCCTTCGCGGGGATGGTGTGTAAACAACAATTTGAGAGGCAGATGTATTTATGATAGAAATTTATAATAAACATATATACATACATGCCCACACACATATACATATATATGTAGGAGCATATGTAAAGCAAACATCACTTCATGCCAATCCGGAGATATATTTAAGTTTTGTGTTGATTTGCTTTGGTGAAACTGGGACGGCCTAATCTGCTATGAAGTGCGAGAAAACACATCATGCACGCAATGCAGAACTTAACCTTCACAAAATTTAACGGCTCAATAAGGTAGTCCAGCAGAGACTAACTGACCGACGACACGAGAACGCTCGTCTCTACGACACAAATTTGACAAACAATTTCTCTAATCAAGATCCTTGTTGCAAAGTTCTACGTTGCTTCCGGTATTACCGTGATATAGCATATTTTTCGGTTGCTGTACCACAATCTACAGGAATTTTCTTTTAACTGCTGCCTAGTTAGGCTGAAAACGTGCCTCGATAAATTCTTCGAATGAAGACCTTCTGATTTGTACCATCAAGGCATTTGCGATCTTGTGGAACGGTGGCAAGAAATCGTGAACAATGAAGGAGAATATATTATTGATTGATTAGTTAAATATTTGATGTAAAATAAGGGTTAAAATGAATGGGCATAAAAATGGGAGAATTCACCCCTCCCTTAATCCTCTTACAGATCTTTAAAAAGCATTGACTGAATCTAGTACCTGAAATAAGCTTTTAGCTTTCTTGAGACTTGACGAAATGATCCACTTGTATCCAACATTTTTACTCTTATATTTTTAATTTTCACATTTACAAGTTTCCAGTTTATTTCGACGACATCATGTTTATCCTTTTTCATTTGCCCTAACGTTTTGTTAGTTTAGTTTTACACTGCACTTTTGCGTGTCCAATTCTTGCACAACGGAAGCTTTCTTAAATGGGCAGTGTTTTCGCAGGTGTAAACTTCTACATACAAAACATGGATCTGTTCCTGAATTTTGCCCTGTTTGTACTGTATTTTAGTATACACTTGATTTCTATTCTACCTGTTTCGCACTTGTTTAAACTTGGGAGTTATCTTTATGTTCAATTTTCTTTGTGTTATTTCTTAAATTTACTTATCTTTCACAATGTTCTAACACTTTTTGTAGGGTTGCAGCTTGGTTTTGTTCTAGCTTAGCGAAAATTCTTATTCTTATTTCTGCATAATTTTCTACAGTTACTCCCTGAGTGAACAACGGACAATTGAACACATCTGGCGTTAATTCGCCCAGTTTGAACACTTTACATTCCCGGTTAAATGTACCAGCATATGTGATGTAATCCTCCTCTTTCTTCCTTTCTAGCATCTCCAGCGTGTATTGAACAATGAGCCTATCTCGCTAAAATTTTTACACAATATCGCTATAGAGATTTTAAAGTTTATGTGAGAAGGATTTTTCGGGAGTACGCAATTTTTGGAGCGCTCATGACCACCCGCTGTTAGTTTTCTTAGGAGTGGACGCATTTTCATATCGCCGTTCCAGTCTTTGCACTATCTTCTATTGTGCGCCTCAAAGGTAACTCCTTCGTCTAGCTCATACTCAAAGCTTTTTATTGAGTCCGTAACGTAAGCTAGCGAGAACATCTTTTCAGCATTTTTGGCGGGTTACTCTTCATTAGTTACCACATTTGTTGCTGTAATAGTAATTACTGGATTTGCTCTCTTAGTTGTTGTTGATGCTGTTTTTGCAACTCAAGCAAACTAGCCAAAACATTTTCCATTAGAGAATATGGCTTCAAGTTAACGGAAGAAAAATGCGAATACACGCTGAAGAAAATTAAATACTTGGGCCAGATAATTGATATAAACGGACGAAAACCGGATTCATCCAGAGCAACCGCAATAAAAAATATACCCAGACCGAATAACGTGACTATGCTAAAAGCATTTTGGGGTTTAGTAAGTTATTATCAAATTTACATTTCTAATAATACATAATATCTGCCAGAAGGCAGTTATCAGACAAGTTAAAAAATATTTCAATATCGAACTTATCGTTAACACATTTGAATCCGAAGTTGGATATTATATTGGCTACAGATGCGAGTGATTACGGTGTAGGGGCCTTGCTTCTGCACCAGTATGTCGATGGGAGTAAAAAAGCTATAGCCCATGCGTCACGCTGGTTATTACCAACTTAAAGGAACTACAGCCATATAGAAAAGGAAGCGTTAGCAATCATATTCCATGTGAAGAAATTCTATATATTATTCATGGAAGAAGATTCTGTCTACAAAGAGATCATCGCCCAGTGCTGCCCCTATACGGTTGTAAAAAAGAAATACCAACACACACACAGCGAATAAACTGCAGCAATGATGCACTGCATTATTGAATTATGAATTATGAATGGAATATTTACCGTCAAAAAAACTAGGGCCTGCGGATGGTCTGTCCAGACTGATAACGAAACGCTGCGAGCTATTCGAAGATACGGTAATCGCAGCTTTAAGATCAGAAGGAGAAATAAAAAAGAACTGCAATGTGGAATGTGATTCGCGAATAACCGGTATCTCTAGAAGATACAAAATGAAATGCGGTAAAGTGAAAGTTCATAAAAGAAATGAAAAGAATATTGTGGTCAGGAAAAGTAAATTGAAACAGGATTGGTGCGAAACGAAACCAAGACGTGAACCTATATTCAATTTGTGATGGCGCAGTGATGTATGTACAAAGAGTCGTAATACCTGAGACATTATATATATATATATATGAACATATACATATTTACATTTATATGGGTGTGTACATGCAAACACGGGCAAACATTGATACACACACACACACACACACACACACACATATATATATATATATAATATATATATATATATATATATAAATATATATATATGTATAAATATACATATACATATATATATATACATATATATATATACATATAAAGAAGTGGTTGTGTGATAAGTAGCTATATATATATAGACGCGGGAGCAGCAGTGTGATTAGTAGCTTGCTTACCAACCACAAAGTGCCGGGTTCAGTCCCACTGCGTGGCACCTTTGGCAAGTGTCTTGTACTATAGCCACGGTCCGACCAAAGCATTCTGAGTGGATTCGGTAGACAGAAACCGAAAGACGACCGTCGCTTATATATATATATATGTGTGTGTGTGTGTGTGTGTATGCGTATCTGTGTGTGTGTGTGTGTGTGTGTATGCGTATCTGTGTGTGTGTGTGTGTGTGTGTGTGTGTGCGTCTGTGTCTGTGTATGTTTGTCCCCCAATATCGCTTGACAACCGATGCTAGTGCGGTTAAGTCCCCGTTATATAGCGGTTCGGCAAAAAAAGCTGATAGAATAAGTACTAGGCTTATAAGTCCGGGGGTTGATTTGCTCCAACATGGCCGCAGTCCAATAACTGAAACATGTGAAAGAGTAAGAGTAATATATATATATATATGTGTGTGTATAAATATATATATATATATTTATATATATACTAGCAGTATCGCCCGGCGTTGCTCAGGTTTGTAAGGGAAATAACTGTAAAGCATTTTTAGAGAGTTATAGCCAAAAAATAGCCAAAAAATGGAAAAAAAATGATGGTAATTTTTTTTTTTTGAGAGTAATAAAAGGTTGAGTTGCGTCCCCTAGACAGTCTGTGGTTTTTTTTTTTTATTCTCGACCCCATGTCGAATTTATCGATTTTTTTCAGAACTGGGGGAACTTTTCAAAATTTTCGCTGCGTTAGTTTTGAATTATGACATTGGGCTATGTGTGTGTCAAGTTTCATCAGAATCGGTTGAAAGCCGTGGTCAGGGTGAGGGTACGAGAAAACAGACACACAGAAACACGCACAGACAAACTGCCGTTTATATAATATATATATATATATATTATATATATATATATATATATGCCTATACCTATGTTTGTGAGTAAAACTAGTAAAATTTATATGCTTTTCGTAGATTTTCTTATGTTGAATTTGAAGCGTAGGAAAATATTTGTGTACATGTAGAAGTTGGTGATAAGACAATTAATGTCATGAGTTACCCTCAAGATAAATAATTATCTGTTAAATTTAACATTAGCAATATATTTTCACTCTTGTTTACACAGAAATAATAAGATCCTGCCTGGGTGTTAAATGTCTGTGTGTCTGAAGGTGAAAAGTAATAAACATTTAGACTGTACAAAAAAAAAAACAAAACACGAATACACTATTGTATACACAGAATACATTGAAATAATATACGAGAGAAAAAATATAAACATACAGGATGAGTAATGAGAGATAAACATCATTTATATAAATACTGGGCTCAAATGTTGGCAAAAATACCAGCAGATACGAGAGAGAGAGGATTATCGATTACATCGAACCGCAGTGTAGGAATATTAATTACTTTAGCGACACCGAAAGGGTGAATGGCAACGTCAATCGCGATGGAATTTGAACACGAAGACGGACAAAATGCCGTTAGGCCTTTAACTTCCAGTGTTACCGATTTGGACAGCCGAATACGTTGCCCCATTCATATAAATATGAAATATTCAAATGCATAAAAACGCATACATCATACACGCACGCACACAGACAAAACCAAACACATATACAAAGAGAGAGAGAGATTTGTATATAGGCATCTTTCTCTCTCTCTCTCTCTCTCTCTCTCTCTCTCTCTCTCTCTCTGTATATATATATATATATATGTATGCATGCATATATATATATATATATATATATATATATATATATATATATATATATATGTATGCATGCATATATATATATATATATATATACATATACATATATGCATATACACATACACGCACACTAGTTCAAATGCGTCTTTTGGCTTTCTCCACACGTATACTCGGCCGGTGGTCGGAAATAAAGTAGAAAGTAGCATTAGCATTCTTCCACTGCTCTAGGTGCCAATTCTGTAGGTTTTTATTCACTGTAAACGCTTTGCAACGTTTGTTTTTGAAAGTAGTGGTTTTCTGATTGCAGACTTCCCGTGAAATCCGGCTTTGTGCAGAGACCGGCGAATAGTATTTTTGGAAATTGGGTTCTCGAGGTGGTCATTCAGCTCAGCCGTAAATTTGGGAGGTTTACATTTGTGATCCTTTCTAAGAATTCGCGTAAGAGTACGACGGGTCTTTTCGTTATGCTACCCCCTGCCATATGCACACCAACAATTTGACGCCTTCGAAAGTCCGATAGATCTGTCTTTTAAATGAAAATTAATTACCTATTTCTGATGATATCTGAAAAGAAACAACTTTAGCAAAACATATTAAGCAACACTAATAATAAATAAAGAAACATAAATAGTAAACAACTTTTGATGGTTTCATAGATATTTCAAAATCTTGATGCTATAACGCTAGGCGTTTCCATTATTTTTTCCAACCCCTGTATATAGTAATGTTCATATGCCAACAGAATGTAGCAGTGATATGAAGGGCGACGTTACTGTTGCTATAGTCCCAGAAAACATCTTTTCGAGCTGGCTATCGACACACAGTTTGTTTCCATATAGCTTTCGCAAGGGACATCGTCGCTCCCATCTCTAGCCTCACGTGATACTCACAGACCCGGGTTTCTAGATGGTTATCTGCCTTAAGTCTGAGATTAACCCGGGTCTCTGAGTACCACGTAAAGTAAGAGATGGAAGAGATGGCCTCCCTTGCGGATGATATACCGACATAAAATGTGTCGAAATATGTTTTCCTGGGGCTATAACAAGAGTAACACCCTCTTTTATAGGACAGCCACGTTCTATTGGCATATGAACTTCATTATTTTGTACAGTTACTGTGCATCTCTCCCTCAGAGATTTAAAACAAATTTTATATGTAGCATAATAGAAGGCCACTTAGTGGTCATCACTCTTATATGTATGTAATATAATTTTTCTGAATTTTCACATTTTTCTATATGCTAGACCACTGGTTTTAAATTAATATTAATCAAATTAATATCCATTTTTTCAACCTAATATATACGATACTTAATACATATGATATATGTATATTATATACTATATCTATGTGAAAGACAATATACATGAAGAGATACACACACATATATATATATACACTTATATATGTACACACACACATACATACATACATACATACATACATACATACATACATACATACATACATACATACATGCATGCATGCATACATACACATATATATATATATACATGCATATATCGGTACAGGACGTCACGAAATGTAAGTAACATGAAATACGAAGACAAGATTTTGTCTGCGAACTATGAGAGAAACAAATGGAAAACAAGACAAGTAACACAAAAACGACCCTTCTTCAGTTGTCGGCTATCTATCTACTCCTCATTTCAAGCAATTAACGATAATATGAGGCTTCTAAAGCAGTTGCCTCCGCGAACCAAAATAGAATTTGCAGAGGGTCGAAGTTGGTACCAAAAACAGGACAGTGGAGACATACAACAAACCAAACGAAAACAAAAATGGAGGGAAATTAGACTAGACGAGGTAAGGTAACGAACGCTAGAGGAATGTAATATTGTCTTTGACAAGAGGAAATATTGAGGAGGAGACATAAGAATGTGTCTGGTCTGTACGACAGACTGAAGGAAGAGATGCTTACGTGAAGAAATGAAAGATGGACGATTGTCACGTGTGAGCAGCAAGAGACTGTAAAGGAGAAAAAGGGAGAGGGAGACAGGCAAACAACGGTTAAGAGAAGAGAAAAGAATTAGAGAAAGGATGAGGGAAAAATGAAAAGGAGAGGAGTGGAGAAGAGATAATTTGAGAAAGGAAGAGAGGGAAGATGAAAGAGTGTGAGAGAGAAGAGTACTGGGTAGAGTCGCATCAAAATTAAGATAAACTTACTAGGAAATGAATGCGTTGTATTCAATCATACGGTAATAGAGATAATATATATGTATATATATATATGTATTTATATATATATGTGTATATATATATATATATATATATATATATATGCATATATATATGTATATGTATATATATATATATTATATATATATATATATATGCATATATATATAAACACACGCACACACACACATATATATATATATTATTTATATTACATATATTATTTTGTTTGAATACATATTGCATAATTTATATATATATATATATATATTATATATATATATATATATATACACATGTGGGAAGTAGGAAGTGTCTGGAAGGTGGGAAGTCTGTAATAGTTCACATTTAGACTGATGAGAAGTGTTTCTGTGGCGGCCATAGTTAAGTACATCAATGGCATAACTGGAGATAAAATTGAGGTAGATGGAAAAGAGATGTTTATTCATGAAATTAACGTTTGATTTCAGAAACTGACTCGCCTGAGCATTAACTGTATGTAAATATGACGTATGTCATTTGACATCCTATTAAGCACCACTTACAACGTATACACGCGTGGGTCAAAATGATGAAATCAAAGCTCTCTCGAAGCAGAAGCTCAACACAAATACACACAGATACACACACACAATACCACACACATACAGAAACAAACGCGTGCACACACTCATTGACATTTCTTTTCAATGTTTTATATATAAATATAAATTGTTTTGATACTTGATGACTGATTGTATATGCTTTTGTTCATTTATACCCACACCATACCACACACACACACACGCACGCACACTCACTGATATTATGTATATGTCGGTATTTGAGGAAAGTTAAATAATAATACCAGAGAATTTTATGGTGGGGAAACTCATTCAATTCTAAAAGTATAGTGAAATTTATTACAAAATTAGTTTTCGCTGACGATTTATTGAGACAGTGGTAATAAATGCTTTGTATGTTTCGATAAGGAAGAATACAGAAAGTTTCATTAGAAAAAAAACAACAAAAAAACTAAATGTTCCCGAGATATTGAATGACAGTTGTCGTTCGAATTCTAAATAAACTGAAATTGGCGTGTTTAAAAGTCTGTAAATAAGTTTAAATGTTGGTAATGTATGGTGATTAAATGACAACAAAACAAGAAATGAATAACAAAATAGTAGGAACAAAACAAAATAAAATCAGAGCTGAATGAAAAAAAAACCGTCATGTAAAATATAGAAATGAAACTGTACTACTGCTAATGAGAATATCGAAGTGAAAGGTTCTTAATTAGTCAGTAGTGATGTGTTTTATAATCGCATAAATATTTTAACGCTTCCTCTATAAGATATAATATGACTTAGATGCTTCCAGTATTTGACTTGAATATATTCATACAAGTTCTTCAAATTGTGACTAAAACACCTGTAAAATATTCTCTTCACTATCAACATAAATTGGAAAGAAATTAATATATTTCCCGCGTGATCCATGTCATAGAGTTAAAAGTTAAAATACTATGCGTAGCGAGATGGCACGCCGGACAAAATGGTTAGCGAGTATTCCTTATGTTCTGAGTTCAAATCCGCCGAGGCCGACTTTTATCGCTTTCATGATCTATAAAATGGGTACCGTTTGTGCACTGAGCTGTATGTAATCGACTTATACCGTTACCCGAAATACCTGGCCCTTTACCAAAATTTGAAACCAATATTATATAGAAAGTAATATGGAATATTCCGTGTTTATGTCATTGCATATTTCCATCCTTGAAATTTCTCAGACGTGAAAGTACACCTCACTTTAATATGATTATTTTTATATGCATTTAAACAGTATTGGTTAAAACGCTTATTAATTCAGATAGGTTTCTGTTAAGAAACAGCGTTTTAAGACATTTATGGATTTGTTACTATGCTGCCTTGCATGCTCGTTTCAATTGATGTCTTATTGTTTTAATATTTAACATAATTTTAATATAACAGAATAAGGAATGGAAATATAATTTATAAAAACATGAACTTATATAAGTCTGTAGATCTTATTTAAGGTAGATACACTAGCGAAAGACATTCAACAGGTAGTATTCGTATTGATAAATCTTCTGATATAGACGTATATTCCGAAAAGACAAACGGGCGTCAGTAGCATGCAAAAAGAGTCGAGCATTAGTGGTAGAACTTTTAATTTATAACTGTGTCGTTGCATATCATCTGTAGTAAGTATCCTTTATCAACTGCATGGTTAGACAAATTTAACTTATACTGAACCATTCATCGTACAACAACTTCTCGTATTGACGTATACTGCAAAACAAAAGATAGTTTATATATAGATACTTTCATTCGTACAAACATACGTTCATATGTGCGAGTGTGTGTGTATGTGTATGTATGTGTGTGTATGTGGGTGGAGAAGAAATACCATAAAGGATCAGCAACGTATTCATAATTGAATCGGTTGAATTCTTCCTAAGAAACAGCCACTTCATGTTCGACAATACGTTTCATAGATAAAAATATGTTATGAGCACTAGGGCAATCCAAATCATTGCGAACCTAACAATGGACTATCTGGAAATGATAATATATCAGGAATCTTTATCTATCTTTAGCAACCCCCTTTCCCAATACATAAAAGAAAATTGGAAAAGATTCCTAGAAGACTGTTTAATACTCTGGAATGAAAACACAGACAAACTCCTGGAATTCAAAATACTATTGAACAACGTCAACACAAACACACACTTCACAATGGAGTACAACGAAAAGGAGCTCCCATTCTTGGATATACTAATTAAAGAAATAAACCTAAAAATAGAAAACGACATATTTTTACAAAACCACAGACGCCATACAATATCTACTATTTTATTCATGCCACCCAAGACACAAGAAAACAAATATTTCCCTTCAAACTTGCAAGGAGGATATGCACAATAGTGTCATAAAAACTACCAGAGGCTGCAAGAACTCAAAAACACCCTAATTGACAGACACTAACCAGTTCAACTCATAGAGGATGGAATCAGACTTGTAACACAAATCGACATAGAAAAGTTCAACACAGCAATACACCTTCACCGAAAATACAGCCGTACATATCCACCTACAACCCAAGAAACATCCGAAATTTAGCAATGCTACATAAGGACCCTAAATTAAGGGAAATTTTACACACACATAAAACCATTAAAAACCACAAACAACCAAAATCACAAAAAAATATCCTCATAAATCTGATTCTACTTGTGCTTCAGAAAACCTGATTTATGTTAGAAGATTGTCAGGCTGCCACCGAAACTACATAGGATCCACGGGATTATTGCTCAGACGCAGATGCTCTCTGCATCGACAGCAGATTGCATCCCTAGACTACGGAATGATACCCTTTAGTGAATATATTAAAAAATGCGCAAAGCAACTGCTACAACAATTTGTAATCTTTCCATTTTATCAATGTGCCATTGGAACACCAACGCAAGTTAGATTAAATAAGGAAACCTTCTTCATTGAACAATATAAGCCAAGACTCAACCATTTCTAACATTTTAAAATAAGAACAGACCTCATTGAAAAAGATATAAAGCAAAATCTCACCACTTGTTACATTTTATGTCTTCTAAACCAAATCATGTTAAATTAATAAAAGCTAGTAATTCCCAACATTTTTAATTATCTCCCTTATACCGGAAAAATCCCTGATTACCTTTCCCTGTCTGGAACTCCATATTTCACAACAAAGCGAAGACATGACACAACATAAGTAAAGGAATTTGAGAAATTTGAAAAGAAAATACGAAACCGGTTATTTGTCCAAAAACAATGTTACTATAGCAAATTTTACAACATCTTTCTAACATAACGATATACATATATTCTTTAATTTTCACCGTATTACACTTGCCTTCTGTAGATTTTTCACTCTTTTTTGTCTTATATATATATATATATATATATATATATATATATATATATATATATATATATATTTTAAAAAAAATCTTTTTATCTAGTTTCAGCTCACAAGCTGTGGCCATGCTGAGGCACCGCCATTTGGTGTTGTGACATGATTTTACTTCACGAATGCTTTTTAGCAATTGCCATTTGGTGCATGAGAGAGTTCGATGTAGCTGCCCTCATCTGCACCTCCTGCCGTGAAGTTGGTTCATCTGGGACACCTGACAAGAAGAGATCCAGTTTTATTTTAAAGACATCTGCATCTACCCCATGCAGGTCTCTTAGGTTCTTCGGGAGGATATTGAAGAGTTGTGGGCCTCGGCAGCTCAGGCTATCACAGTATCTTGTCCTACATCTTGATGGAAAATTTGGAGTCCTTGGCACTATGCAGTGGGGCCCAGTTCTGGCAGTTGTGTAACTCTCGATTCCAAAGTTTGGGACAAATCCTTCTAGGATCTTTCAGATGTATATTATGGAATATCTTTCTCGCCTACGCTCTAAGGAATAGAATCTCAATCTCTTAAGTCTTTCCCAGTAGAGTATATGCTGCACAGAGGCTATCTTCTTCGTGTAGCTTCGTTGGATCGCCTCACGTTCTGTGATTAACTTGACACTGGATGGTGACCAGAGCTGAGAGCAATAGTCAAAGTGGCTTAGGACAAGTGTCCTCCAGAGGACCATCATGGTTTCCTGGTCTCTTGTTCTAAAGGTTCTAAGAATCCATCCGGTAGCCGCCTAAGTTTCATTGCCAATTTAGCAACATGCACATGAAAGGTTGCATCATCACTCATGTAAATACCCAGGTCTCGTACTGATTGTGCCTCTGGGATTGCAATCCCTCCAGGTGCAGTGTATTTATTGGGTATTGCATTAAGTTTTGCATGCTGATAGCATAAAGCTTGAAATTTTTCAGCATTGAACTGCATGCTATTCTTTTCAGCCCACTTATATATTTTGTCCAGCTCACATTGCAGGTGCTTAGTGTATTCATGGTTCTGCATTGCCTGTGAAACTTTTGTATCATCTGCATAACTTGTGATCGTGGCTCTCTGCGTGGCTGGGGGCATGTCTGAGAGGGCCATTATGAACAGTAGTGGTCCCAAAACAGTGCCTTCTGGAACACCGCTCACTATTTGCGTGTTAATGGAAGTGGCCCCATGTACATACATATGTGTGCGTGTGTGTGTTGTAATATTGATATTAGCCCGCCTGGATCAAACCCTACATCAATTACTTTTATTTGTTATACAACATAACTTTCTAAAGACCACAAATGAAATTGCTTAGCTTACCAACTTTCGAAATAACACCAGTCTCAATATTTGTTGAGAATCTATTTAGAACTTCTGCATTAACGCCGATGCTGAGAACGCTGCCAATAATCAAATCCATTGTTGCATAATTATTATATTCGTAAATTTGCTACATCGTAGCTTGAGATATTTTTAAATATCTGTATAGATTTGAATCAATAAGGAAACCATCCTGTTTAGATACGATATCTATATGCAATAAAATATTTAATTAAAATATTAAACCTACACGAAGATAAATCGTTGAGGAGCACAATACGAGAGATGCAAAGTTCGTAAGCTATGTAGGTTTGATTTGAAATCTTATATGAATCAATTTCACATCTTTGTATTAATAACTGCAATGTTTCTTCCATGTTAACTGACATCTGAAAATTGGACGTCAAAAGAAAAGGATGGCAAATTCTCTTGAAAATGGCCAAAAGTTGACGTGGTGTTATGAAGTGTCTGCAGAAAAAGAGATTAACCCCCAAGGATACTCACACTGACAAGGTTACTATATAAAGTGATGCCGGTCCAGCTTCCTCAGTTGTACAAAATAGGACATCCGAATTTAGGAGGGGATGGTAGAGGGTTGGAAATGATCCAAGTTCTGAACGTTTTGCAGCTGGAAAACCGATCGTGTCCATCACAACGTGATTACGGGCAATTGACTATAAACCAAATTACCAATGCTTCTAGCATAAACCGTAAGAAGCATAAGAAGACGCACGCACGCGGTCGCACACACACACACACACTCACACACACACACACTCACACACACACACAGGTATATATATATATATTGGGCTATATCAGCTATACACTCGCATCGGCGGTAGAATGCTCATCTTATTATCTTAATTAAAGATATCTTTATTATCTTAATTAATACACGCATGCCATTTCTTCTAGTGAGCTCATGCCGCGAATATGCTACACCTAATATAGTTTTGAAGTACAGGATGTTTACTATAATTATCTTGCACACTATGTACCTTCAACACACAGTATTATCTTGGCATGACGAAGGTTTCTGATTGGGGCGTGCCATGCCTTATGATACCTAACTAAAAACGCATCAGGCTGATTACATTACGGGAAAATCTCACAATATTTCAATAAGATCAAGGTGGTTTCCTTGAACGTTTCCTCACCCAAGATGTGTGTGTAGGGCTCATCACTTTGAAACATTCCATTCACTGGAAACACGCTGCTTTACGTGCTCCAAACAAGCCTAAGTAGGTTTCATCTGCGGGTAAAGTGATATCCTCAGTTCTTTTGGACGAGAAAATTATTGTTGTGGTAAGTAGCTTATTCACAAACCTCATAGTGCCGTGTACAGTCCCACTACGTGGCACCTTGGGAAAGTATCTTCTACTATAGCCTTGGGCCGACAAAAACCTTGGGAGGGGATTTGATAGACGGAAACTGAGAGAAGCCTGTCGTATACATACATAAATACATACATACATATATATATATATGTATGTATGTATATATATATATATATATATATATATATACATATATATATATGTGTGTGTGTGTGTGTGTGTATATATTTGTGTTTTTGTGTTTGTCCCCCCATCGTCGCTTGACAATCGATGCTGGTGTGTTAACGTCCCCGTAACTTAGCGGTTCGGCAAAGAAGAACGATAGTATAAGTACTTGGCATTTAAATAATAAGTCCTGGAGTAGATTTGTTAGTCTAAAAGCGGTGCTCCAGCATGGCCACGGTCAAATAAATGAAATAAGTGAAAGAGTAAAAGTGTATATTGAAAAGGGCCACACCTTCAAAGGAGAGTACTAGGCCAACTTGCTGAAGGAGTTACGAAAGGCTTTCGATGCCAAAGGAAAACTAACGAAACAAGCCTTCTTTCAGCAGGAGAACGTTCCAGCACGCTAGTTTTCGTCTTCAGAGCTGTGCGCGACTGTGGCTTTGAATTTGTTGATAACCCTCCGTATTATGCTGATTTTACCCCCTCTAATTATTATCTGTTCCCCAACATGACAAAACATGTAGAAACCAGTATAGAAGTGATGATCATGTATGATCTGTTGATGAGTTTCTTTTAACAGCGGATTGAAAGACCTCCACCAATGAGATCCAAGGACAGCAACACCGATGGAAGAAGTGTGAGGAACAGATATGCAATCGAGTATGGCAGTTTGCTACAGAGTGACATTCTGTATGGTACTACACAAAAGGTTTCCTGAATAGACAGAGAAGGATAAAAGAAACGGATGATGAGGAGAGAAAAAGGAAGAATAGAGTGCCGAGTAAAAATGTGAGGAATCATACTACTACTACTACTACTAGAGCTACTACTACTACTACTACTACTACTACTACTACTACTACTACTACTGCTGGTGCTGCTGCTGCTACTACTACTACTACTACTACTACTATTACTACTACTACTACTACTACTGCTGCTGCAACTACTGCATCTACTACTACTACTACTACTACTACTACTAACACATATACATACATAGTTCATACATACACACACTCATGTATATATATTCTTATACTCTTTTCAGCGATGCGGCTGCGGCCATGCTGGAGCAATATACATACATATATATATATATATATATATATATATATATATATAATATGTGTGTATATATACACACGCTTCCATACATGCATGCATATATACTTACTAATCATGTGTGGTGAGGGTGACTATACACTATCATGGATAGTAAATTAATAGTCATATTAACTAAAGTGAAATAAATATATGCATCATTCTTTTACTAGTGAGCTTATATTGCATATATTTACGTATGTATATATGTATATAGTCAACAACGTCTTCAATGAGAAAAGAAATGAAACACAATTAAATATATGCTCATGAAACAATACGTGTCTTTAATCTTTAAATGCATACCCCACTTTTGCAGCCTTTTAGATTATATAATATTAATAAAGCTTGCAAATATACGCAAGAGAACACAATAATCAATCGTAGGAATCTTGGTACATGCGTCTTTTCAAAATGAAGCTGAAGGGCAGTACGTGCAACAATGTATCCAGTTCACAAAGGAAACATAACAGAGAATTAATTCTCGCAAAGCGTGAACTAGTAATGCAATACTAGGTTCAATCGTCCACATCATTTTACGTTTAAGGTTGAATGTAAATGTAACAATTAGATTTAAATAAAAGAAACCATCTATTTGAAAATAAATTAGAGACAACCGTTTATTACGGTAGAGTGTAAGATGAATTTGTATACAAAACAAATAGATTCTGTAATATCTACGCCGTAATATTGATTTCTAGCATTGTCACACATTCGTTCGAATTGGAGGAGGAGGGATACCAGTTCAGCATATAAAGCCTAGCTCTTGGATCATTCTTCTTTAATCGTCCGTGACGGGATAGAAACGAAAGTCAACCTTGAAAGGTTTTCAAATGGGATTTTCACTAAATTGCGTTATACATTCAATCTCTTACTTTATTGATTCTCCAATCCATCGCCTTTATCTGCATCATAAAATTTATATATTGCATTGGCAAATGGTTATGCATTTAAAGAAGAATGAATTTATACTTAGAACAACACTGTTTAACATTTTATGGATCCCGAAAGGTAGGAATTCAATCATGAATTTACTGAGATTTGCTGTCAGAAAAAGCAAACTATCCCTGAAAAGTAGGATGAGGTTTATATTTCTCCATAAAAATTAAAGAGAATCAACATCTCCACGAAGTATTGTAATTCTAAAGTGGATATCATTAAATGCTGTTTCAGAAACTTACGTTCGAGACTTTAGCATTTCAAGGGACAGCTAAATAAACAAATACCAATAAGAGTCTAGAACAAAAACCGAGGGCCGTCTCTACTCTCAGGCTTCTAAATGTGTTCCTTAAAAACATATTTACATCAAACATGAAATTGATGGTAATGAAGATAAATAAAACGTTAGAGAACATAATCGGTACGGCGAATTTCTAAATAATGGTTTCAAATTTCAACATAAAAGCAGTCTAAGAGAGTTAAGTCGATTATATCAACCTAAGTGCTCAACTGGTACTTAATTTATCGACTAATAAAAGATGAAAGGCAAAGGTGAGCTCGGCGGAATTCGATTTCAGACCATAAAGAGAGACGAAATACCACTAAGCATTCTGCATGATGTGGTAATGATTCTGCTAGTTTGTCACCTTTGAATTTCAAAATAATAATAATAAAGATGGTTAGCATACTATTGATAATTTTGATGGTGATTTTTATTCTTTTATTCTTTTACTTGTTTTAGTCGTTTAACTGAAGACATGCAGGCGCACCTCCTTGAAGGGTTGTAGTCGAATAAATCGAACACAGTACTTATTTTTGAAGCTTAATACTTATTCTATCGGCACCCCTTGCTGAACCGCTGAGTTACGGGTACATAAACACACCAACACTGTCAAGCGGTGATGGCGGGACGAACGCAGACGCGAAGACACACACAAACACATATGCAGACACATATACGACGGGATTCTTTCCGTTTCACTCCAACAAATCCACTCACAAATCTTTGGTCAGCCAGAGGCTATAGTAGAAGACAGATACCCACGGTGCCACGCAGTGGAATTATTATTAATCGTAAATATTATTATCAGTTAACAACTATATTAATAGATCTCCGCAATCATACGCACACGGGTATGCCTGCATGTCTCTAACTGCGTAATTATCTACCTGTTTGTGATGAATCATTAACTGTTTTTCATATAATACACATTCTTAGAGATTAGATAAAGGCATATATTTTGTTAATAACATGTGTATGAAACCATTCTTATATTTGAGCCATTCATTCTTTAGTCAACGAATTCTTTTTTGCTATTTCTCTCTTGGTATAACTGCTTCCATTGCTTTCCTTTACTTAACACGATATTTTGTTCTCCATTCTTAACCTTGTCTTGTTCTGTTACCTAGCTACGTATAGAATTGATTGCAACTTGCCTAACCTGATATATGTTCAAGTTAATCTCAGTATGGTGTCGATTTAGAAATTCGAAATGTATCTAAAATTTATACTCCCGTAAAATAGCGTTTAATGGATTACCATTCATCTTGGCAGAAGCCGTTTCTGCCATTCTAAGATATTCATTAGAAGCATAAACAACCAAACTGCCGGCGTGAAGTCTAGGGACGTTGCCCAGGGTGATCTTACTACGAAATTATGCTAAGAATAGTGTTTGGAATATATAATGTAAATCGAAATTATGACATGTTTAGATGAAAAAAAAATCTATTGTTAGTATTCGTGTCAGTAAGCAATCTAATTTTTTTTTATGTCATGGTACAACGAGCATGGCGGTGATATGAATAATTCTAGACAAGATGTTAAATGCTACGTATTTGTAAATTTATTGCAATTTGTTTTTAAAACAATTCTCTTTATAAAATCGATATATTTGCGATAAATATTGTAGCATTTCAGCGGTAAATTCGAAAATATTTGTGCGCTATCATTTTCAGGGAAATAATTATGTGAGGGGATTCATTTATTGATGATAGGCAGGCACTGACATGAAACAGAAAAAAAAACCCCGCTATTATTTGTTTTCATCTTCATCCTTTCCAAATTTCTAGATCTTGAAATTTGAAATCACTTTCAATGTGGATTTCTTTCGATGTAATGTACTATAATTAAAAGAAGTATGAAATATCTACTGTTCTACAATAGAAATTACTCCAGACATTATCAAGTGCATTGAATATCCGCCACATTCAATAAACACCTTGCTATCTGTAGTGTTTTACGATAAATTAAGTGTCTGAACTGACAGAAGTTTTTAAGAAGCAAATCTCGTTGATTTAATACAATTTCATTGTATATATATCATATAATAGCTTAGTAGATAAGTCTGTCTGTAGCTTTCTATGAGCATATAAGTACGTGTATAGCAACACACTCACGCATATATTTCTTTCATCATATTACAATATATAAATTCCCTGTTGTTCTTGAGATTCCGGTACTGACCATTGTATCTTTAAAGTGTAGCTAACATCTTATGATGTAGTATACGAAATTTGCCAGAAATCTGCGTTACTCACCCTCCAACATATTGGAACATACACAATGCATTAGGCAATGAGAGAATTACTCAGAACTTCACAAGATGTTATTGCAAATTAAATTACATAGGATATTTATTTGAATCTAAAATATATTTATTTCAAAATAAGTAGAAATATCCAGTACAAATATCTCCTGATGAACCTCAGGTTAATATTTAGCAATTGTCAGGCGGTGAGCTGGCAGAATATTTAGCAAGTCGGTGGAATTGCTTAGCAGCATTTCGCCATCTTGGCGTTCTGAGTTCAAGTTCCGCCGATACTAACTTTGCATTTTATCCCCTGGCGGTCGATAAAATAAGTACCTGTCGGATACTGGGGTGGATGTAATCAACCTTTCCCCTCTCTTGAAATTGCTGACCTTGTGCCAAAATTTGAAAGCAATATTTAACAATTGTATACATTGTGAAAATCGAGCTTCGTACAGGCGAATATGTTCTAAGATTCTATACATGTTTGTCTGTCTGACTCTGTTTGACTGTCTCTCCCCGCCTCCCTCTGTCTTCGGCATCTTTCTATCAATCTTTCCTTCCACATATGCATATGCATCATAAGTGTGTGAATCTATGTGTGTGTGTGTGTGTGTGTGTAAGTATGTATATATATATATATATATGTCTGTATATATATGTCTGTAATTATCTCTGTATCTTTCTCTATATATCTATACTCATTATCTCCTCTCGCTCTCTCCATCTCTCTGTATATATACAAACGCATGCATTCAGACATAAAGACATGTATATATGTATATATATATATATATGTATGTATGTATGTATGCATATGAAGCAACATGTCTACAAATCAAACTATATTTAATTTTCATTTCCGATTTATAAATTAATGAAGTATAGCTTTGTAGAAGACGTAATAATTTCAATTCTTTCTTGGTTTTGTAGACTATATAACAACATGAAGTTTCTTTCAATATTTAAATAACATTATTCATATTAGAAATATAACATTTTATGAACACCGCTTATATTCATATTGAGACGTTTTAATTTCCAATATATCGACAGTAAACAAACGGCAAGAAACTCACAATGAATATACAATAAATACATGAGGATACATTTTATTTAATATTAAATTGCTGTCATTTTAGAGATGAAATTAAAAAGAAAAAAATAAATAAAATAGAAATCTCCATTCAATTATAAATGGAAATCTGTCGAGAAGTTTAAGAAACGCGATTGCATTATGAATACGTACATACATACATACATACATATATATTATATATATATATATATATATATATATATATATATATATATATATATATATATATATACATATATATATATATATTATATATATATATATTATATATATATATATATATATATGTAGAGATAGTTATAGAAATCACTTTATATACGCGTATATTCACCCACACAGCTGCTACCCCATTATGTACATATGTGTGTGTGCATACATACACGTATATATTTGGCTATATATTATTAATATATATGCATATTTACATATGTGTATACAGACATACGCTTCTATATATCTATATATATATCATATATGATATATATATATATATATATGATATATATGATATATATCTATATATATTATGCATATATGTATGTATATATATATATATATATATTATATATATATGTATATATATATATATATAACATATATATATATATATATAACATATATATATACATATACGTATATATATATAACATACATCCATATGTGTGTGAGTGTGCGCGCGCGTTTATGTGTATGTTGAAGACGAGATTGGTGGGAAGCTGGAATTAAAGTATTAGTATTATAATGAAGAACCAATAGAATTGACAGAATTGAAGTTAGAAACGTATGTGTTCAATGCGTAATCAAAGGTGGATAACTTGTTTCTCTGTGTAGGTTGTGAAATATAGATGTATTTGAAAGAAATCTTGTAATGGCTTAGGCAAAAGAATAGATGGCATTTATATATGGCATTATTTTCTTCCCGAAATTTCCAACTTAACATTCATTCTGAAAAGATATATATTTAATAAAATTTAACTATTGTGTTTTTCGTTCAGCTAATGGTTTAAGGTTTGATATACACACATACACACATATACATATCCCCATATATACATATATTTGTGTGTGTGTGTGTGTGTGTGTGTGTGTGTGTGTGTGTGTGTGTGTGTGTGTGTGTGTGTGTGTGTAAATATTGATATTCTAGTGGGAGATGTGGAAATCCAATGTTTTATAAGTATTTGCATTTCTTTTCAGATGAATACTTTTATATATCTTTTTAAACATCGTTTCATTATTGTAATACTTTCGATTACGGTGTTCGATGTCTGCGCATGATTACAGCTGAGCACTTGGAGACATTTCATTATCTTTGCAGATGGCGATTGAATATATTTTTTCCTCTATCGATAATTTCGTTGAAAGTTTCACAAATGAGCTGTTTTTAATATCCTATATTTAGTGCATTGTTAAAAAAAAAAATTAGATAGTAAAATCTTCGTTAAAGTTGTTCAAAAGGTGAGAAGAAAAATGATACATCTTCCAGCATGGGTAAAAGTATTCCACGTATCATTACTGTATGTTAGAAATCCCAAATATAGCCAATAACATAAGCACCGTTGTGTAGGTTGGAAGCACTCCGTCGGTTACGACGACGAGGGTTCCGGCTGATCCGATCAACGGAACAGCCTACTCGTGAAATTAACGTGTAAGTGGCTGAGCACTCCACAGACACGTGTACCCTTAACGCAGTTCTCGGGGATATTCAGCGTGACACAGAGAGTGACAAGGCCGGCCCTTTGAAATACAGGTACAACAGAAACAGGAAGTAAGAGTGAAAGTTGTGGTGAAAGAGTACAGCAGGGATCACCACCATCCCCTGCCGGAGCCTCGTGGAGCTTTAGGTGTTTTCACTCAATAAACACTCACAACGCCCGGTCTGGGAATCGAAACCGCGATCCTATGACTGTGAATCCGCTGCCCTAACCACTGGGCCATTTCGCCTCCACTGTTGTGTAGGTTAATCATGAACACGATACATTCCGTGACCCACCACATAATTTTCCATTCGTCATTATTTGACCAATAAAAGAACAGAATCACTCATCAAGTATTACCCGACGGAACTCATTCGTTTCTGTTAAATAAGGTTAAGATCGTTATATTTGTAGATATTCTTTTTCTGTTAAATTTCGGATCTCAGCGATGTTAAGTTTACTAAATTTTCCAGTATACCGATATATAACATTTGGATTTGATTAGTGACGAAGAAGTTGATTTGTGAATAAAGACTGACAGAGAATAACGGATGAATTAACGTTAAGTAAGAAAAAGAGGTTTTAATGGTAAGGTGATTGACTGGGAACTTATCAATTTTGATCTTAGCTGCCTGTCGTTGCTGAGTGATTAAATATATGTTATCATGTAGATGTGTAAAATAGCCATCAATTGTCGCACCCACACACAGTCAATCTCTCTTTCTCTTTCTGTCTCTCTCTCCCTCTCTCTCGCTCTCTCTCTCACACACATACACACACAAAGATCCACGTATCAACAAAGTCATACTCGAACCACTGAGAGATGAATATCAATTTAATACTTATACCAAAAGAGCTACTAACAGTTTCATGTTTTTATGACACTTGAACAGCCATATTTATAAAATAGGTCTTGTATCTTAAAGCAAGCTTTCAGGCTCCGTTTATGAGTTATATACATATTTTAAAAACAAAGACGCAGTACAGTGAGGTTACGAAAAACGTAGATAAGAAATTTGTGTGTTTTTTAGATAAACGTTTTCCAATACATCATAAATACAGGAACATTTTTTAACACTCGGTAAAAATATCATAAAGTTATAATATCAAGAACATTATAACTCGCAAAAATCATCAAGAGACGACTCCCGATTGTGAATGCCGAGAACTTGAAGCTTCCACACTTGACAAGGCGCGTGCGATATACTCTGCCATATACATGGCTGTTGCTACACTCATCCTCCATGACAAACCAATGGAAAAGAACGCGAATTCAAGGGATGTTATGCAAACCTATCATTTTTCTGGTACATCAATAAAGGTAATGCAGCTAAGTTGGCTAGCCACTAGTGCAATTTGAAGAGCGGCTTCACACAACATACAATTAAGTGGAGCATTGTGTTGAAATCCTAGCCAGATCTAAAAAATGCAAATTATGCGTACCATAAAAGTCTCATATTCTTCTTCTATCCAGAAATTTAAACACTGTTTAATTCGAGATTTGAAGCATTTAGCACGTGTAGACACATGAAAAGTTTTTTTATCGAATTAGGGGGCGCCACCCGCTCTGGATTGAGTTGATGTCTCGTTGGCTTTAACATATTTTATGTCGTTACTCGGTTTCCGTTTCGATTCCTTGTTTTTTTCTCTCGCTCGCCCGCCGGCAGTCGCCGCCGTTCCGTTCGTTCGTTCTCTCACCATCAAACGTTCGGTTTGTTCCTTACCTGCGTCTAGCCGTCGTCGCTGCCGTGCGGCTACATGCCTTTGCTCACTCAGCAGGGACGACCTCGTCGCACGTGTCTTCCGCGCTCGCTCGCAGCTTTTTTTGACAGATGCCTCACAAAATAATATTGTATACAAATGCACGGTATCAGCTGAGAATTCCAGTTACCTATACATCGGCTCATGCAGCACCACCTTCAAGGTTAGAGTTAGTAGCCACTATTCTAGATTTTAATCCCGAGCATGGGCTTTCAGCACTTCCCCATCACAGCTAATCCATGGCCATCCATGGCCAGAAACTAAACTCAATTCTATATAATTTACAACTGTCTATAATTACTCATAACCGTTTAACGGTTATTACGACAAAAGCGATCTATGCAGGTTATCTGTAATCTTTTATCATTTATGTATCTCAATCATTAGGCCGTACACAAACACATACACACACACACACACACACACACACAAGACGGGGTCTTTTTGTTTGTGTTTGCCAAATGCATTCGCTAGGCTTTGGTTGACCTAGGGTTGCAGAAGACACTTCACGAATTGTTTGGGAAGCAAACGTCTTACTACAAAGTACGCCTGCATTTACTCTCTTACTCTTTTACTCTTTTACTTGTTTCAGTCACTTGACTGCGGCCATGCTGGAGCACCGCCTTTAGTCGAGCAAATCGACCCCGGGACTCATTCTTTGTAAGCCCAGTACTTATTCAATCGGTCTCTTTTGCCGAACCGCTAAGTGGCGGGGACGTAAACACACCAGCATCGGTTGTCAAGCAATCCTTGGGGGACAAACACACACACACACACAAACTCACACACATACACATATATATATATATGTATATACATATATACGACAGGCTTCTTTCAGTTTCCGTCTACCAAATCCACTCACATGGCATTGGTCGGCCCGGGGCTATAGCAGAAGACACTTGCCCAAGATGCCACGCAGTGGGACTGAACCCGGAACCATGTGGTTGGTTAGCAAGCTACTTACCACACAGCCACTCCTGCGCCTATTTATTCACAATATTTTCAATGTAAAGAGAGTACGGTTAAAGTAAGGTTTTCAGATTTAGTTACCATGTCTTGTAAATGAGTAGCGAGGGAATATGTTTAAAAATACAGAAATACACGATTAACAAAAAATAGTCATGATATATCAGTTTTAGGCAAGAATTAACTAAAAACATGTTTGTGAAAGCTTTTCAATTCCTATTCTGTGTTCTTCATCGCCGAAAAGAAAAATGAAAAATAACTTGAGATGAAATACATCACTTATGTAACGCGGCGAAGGCAGATAAATCTTGTAGCGAGTGTATAAAACATGTGTGTATATATACGCGTGTGTGAAAGTGTGTGTGCCTGGGGCATGTATGCTTTATAAATACTTCTTATCTAAACGACGTTCATCTCTATATATATGTATAGTAGTATGGAAATGGATCAATAGCATTCATAGTATTCTACAACATGTCCATTTGTTAACATGTATGTTTCTTTGATTATGTTTGATTAGTACGTAGTGGCAAGCCATACCGAAACTATCATGTCTTCTGGAACAATGGCGGGACGATAGCATGCGATCCGCCCCTCACAGTGATTTTTCAGTGTGCACTGGCATGAACCAGAGTTATTTCTGCGTTCCGGCGCTCTGATTGATTTTCATCACGTAGGCCAGTTAATCTCTAAATCGGACACTGACAGTACTACTAATCTGAGGCGAGGGACAAAATGTGGAACGAGGTTGTCTTGAATCTCATAAAAATATGGAACTCCCGAATCAGAATCCCACAACTGGAAGCAGTTTAAAATCATACGGAGGACAAAGAAATAATCATTAAAAAATGTCATTGCTATATCATCTGCAAATGAGACATAATATTGTAACCAGGACAGCGTATAATTAGATCTTCCGGGAGGATAACCCCGAGGCCAAAGAAATAAGAACCTACAGGATGGTAGAGGCCATAGCCACTCATAATAAGGAGTACTGATGGAATGTGTCACTGAAAACCTGAATAAAATACAAAATATAAACATAGTAGACCTGGCATAGTGATATGAGTCAAGAAGAAATATTGTGTACTATTGCGCAAATCAACTATCCAGCACATCTTAACATATAGCTAAAAATCAATGAAAAAGAAAATACCTACATTTTAGTATTGAGAAATTTACAGTTACACTATCTAGAAAATAAGTTCAGGTTTTTACCTGTAATTATTGGGGCAGTGGCATATGTAACACAGTGCCTGAATACCAATCACGAGAACTTAAGTTTTTCAAAACAAAAAGGAGGAAGGTGATTCAAAGACTAGAGATTCCAGGAATCACTGGACCTGTAAAAATTTGTAAAATTTCCAGCTATCATTTGAAGTACATATGCGCATCTCTGGACGTGCATGTATATGCACGAGAATACCTATATAAAGCAAAACATACAATATGCACATGCACTGACACCAAATATTGCACATATACTCACATACATGGAAACATAGCCTGCTAGTGTTGTTGAAATTCCAGTGAAGGTGGTTTTAGATCTAGGTTAAAAACCGGCCCAGTCTTAATTGGCAAGAAACAAACATACATATAGGGATTTGTGTAATTATACATAAGCGAGTGTGCGTGTATGCTTGTGCGCGTGTGCATCTGAATATGTATATATATATATGTATATATATGTATATATACCTATACATATATATACATATTATATACACACACACGCACACACACACACACCACACACACACACCATATATATATATATATATATATATATATATATATATATACCTATATATATATATATGTACGTATAGGCATATATATATATATATATATATATATATATATAAATATTATTAGAGACAAAACATATATCTCGATGTAGATTCGAGTATTTTGATCGGACGTTTGTATTTGATGGCTATGCGGAAATGTATATGGTTCTACGTTTCGGCAAAACCCAATATCAATAACAATATCAAATTCACATGATAATTAGATTGGTTTTTCACATAGCTGTTTGATTGTTTGTAGCAATATCTTCAGACATCTGTGACGTCCTCGCTGATATCCCTGCATCTTTTTTCTGTTTTCATATCCTGGAATTTGTGTGCACAAAGATCAGTGAGCAAGTCACAAAAGAATTTGATTCTATGGAAAAAGTAAATCAACCGAAGAAAAACACATAAATATGAAAATAAGTGTGTGTGTTTTAATTATCTGGAAACATAACTGCCACAAAATATCATTTAAAACATATATGTGTCCGGAGGCAGACACATACAGAAACACACGCATGCACAAATACTCTCTATCCACACACACACACACACAACACACACACACACACACACACACACACAGAGAAACACAGAGAAACACACAAAACACACACACAAACACACTCACACCACACACACACACACACACACACGTACGTATCGCTATAACTCTCAGGAACATTCCATTCCTCTATCAAGAATACATAGATACATACATACATACATACATACATACATGAATACCCACATATTTGAGATGTGGTACACATTCATATATATATATATATATATATATACCATAGATAGATAGATACATACATAGATAGATAGATATATAGATAGATAGATAGATATATATTAATATATATATAGATAGATAGATAGTTAAATAGATAGATAGTTAAATAGATAGATAGATACTTAATAGATTGATAGATAGATAACATACGAATACTGCCACATCCATATACGTTTGTATATGTATCTCCATAAATTTATACATCCGATTGTGCGCATGTGTGTATATGTACGCATATATGCACATGTGTGCGTTTACGGATGTTTTTTTATGTATATATGCATGCATAGACATATATATATATATATATACATACATATATATATGTATGTGTATACGTATGTGTGTGTGTACGCGGATGTTTGTATGTATATATGCATGCATAGACTTATGTATACTTCAAAAGGAAGGTTCAGTAATAAATCACGCATATGTTTGTATTTCGGCTGTAATTATGCACTTATATTTACGTGGATTGTATGCTTATGTAAGTTATATGTATAAGTTATCTGGCAAACAAAAGTAACAAAGAGAAACGGGACAAAAATATAACAACGAAAAATAAAAAAAAAAAGTATCAAACAGGCAAATACAAGACCAAAAAAAGAAAACGAGAAAAATAAATTCTGCTAACAATATATACTAAAAACAAAACGAATACTTTTCAGATCGTTGTATTTCATTCTAATGGATACCTTCTGAATGGTTGAATTGAAAGCTGAAACGTAAAAGAATTAGCCATTAAAAGTTCAGTAAGCAAAACTACAATAACCAAACACAGAAAATAACTATAAATCATGAAAGATAATACAGTATAATTAAAATACATTAGCAGAACTTATTATTAAAGAAGTTTAAGTTACTTAAATTTATCATTGCTCTCTCTTAAAGCCCATCACGAGACATTTTTATTGATGTGACGTGATATAAAAGAAACAAATAATAAAAAAGCTTACAATGATATAAAATTTAAATATAGAAATATAACATAACAAATATACAACTGTGGCGTATTATCATGCGTTTCATTCTCAATGTGAAGATTTAAATTTCACAAAATGCGTAGAAATTTAAAAACCGATAATATATCAATAGATAATTATCTGTATTATATAAGTCTGTTTTCCTGTCTGTCTGTCTCTCTCTCTCTCTCTCTCTCTATATATATATATATTACTGTATCTCTCACTGTATATAAAAATACAAATGCACACACTCATATATACTTATACTCGCGTAATTATACATACATATTTATATATATATATGTAATTATATGTATATATATATATATATACAAATGTATATTCATAATTATATATATATATACATATATATACACACACATATAACAATATATATATATATATATATATATATATCCATTTGTGTGAGTGAGTGTTGGTATATAAATCCATACACTCATACCCATTACAGATGTATATACGTAAACATGTTGTATACATACTCTTCTATATTTCCAAACCCTCTCTCTCTCTCATTTATCTGTTTCTCATTCACATGCAGAAATACATAATTGCATATATAGAAATACCCATGCATATACATTTTTCTTAAATATATATCTACATACATATATATATATTTCTCATATATATATATATATATATATATATATACATACTCATATGCATGTATATTTATTTATATATATATATATATATATATATATATATTTATGTATACATGTCATGTATCTATCTGTATATCTATCTTTCTATCTATCTATCTATCTATCTATCCATATACATTATATATATATATATATATATATATATATATATATATATATATATATATATATATATATATACAGCAGAAAGAGAATCGGAAAAAGAAAGACAGAGAGAGAAATGGAAGGAGAGAGAGAGAGAGTGGAAAGGGCGAATAAGACAGACGGAAAGACACAAATATAGATGTAGATATGATAAAAATGATTTTCTTACTCGTTACATATACATATATGTCTGTACGTGTGTTTGTGCGTAAGGTTCTATATACAACTGTTTTCTCTATGTAACATAAATAATCCTAGATTTCAAAAGATGTAGTCAAGTAAAAGCCATTAGCATCGTTGATCAATAGACTCACCTAATAACAAAAGGCCAAATGAAATGTCTATCCAGAAATTTACATATGAAATAATTGACAATTGAAATCATTTCCGCGGATATTTATAGCCGAGCTAGAAAGGACAAAATATACTCTCTTAGATTGCACTGAAGTACCTAAAAAATAATTTACCATTGTTATACAATAAAATGAAAATAAGAACAAGAAAACAAACTACCAACGAAAAGATATAAAATAAAACAGAATCATTTTAATTAACATAACTGATATGAATAACTATAATTCACTCATTCCTGGATGTTATCTTTGATAGAAAAAAAATTTCATTAATTTGTTTCCGTTCTTTTAAAAAAGATTTTTGCTTTACTTTTTTTCCAAAGTAATTTTTGCTTTGTATTTTTCCTGAGTAAAATATTAAAATAAAATTTCATATAATATTGAAGACGCGTGAATATAGCTGTTGTTAATAAGTATAAAGAATACAAAATATGACCATTTGTTAGAATGTTTTCTTATTTTAACACAAGGCATCATATTTTTGTGTGGGAAGCAGCTGTTATAAGTAATAAATTCAGTTGGAGCGCGCTTATAAATTCAAACATCAGGTACGACAAAATTTGTGCAATGAAATTTAGTGGGGCAAAGTAACTTCTCCAGCCACTTGCACTCCTCTAATGCTGAACTAACCGTGGAAACGGAACAGCTGTAACGTGCTTAAGGTAGCTGTAGTGAAACAAGTGTAGCTGATCTTGACAGAGCAACAACATTTGATAGTGACTGACATGATAGTTTCATTTACAAAATGAAACCATATGAAATTTCTGGGAAACTAATTATGTTCTTTGAATATTATCTAAAATTGCATAGCTTTAAAGATGATTTTAGTGACTAGCGTTCTTGTATTTCTCCATATCGTATGGTGTTCTTCAAGGTTCTATTCTTTTTCCTATCTTGTTATTAGTTCTCATTTACGATATGTGTAATGATTCCATTTTCACCCCTGCTGTCTGTGTGATGATGATTCCTCGTGGTTCGTAAAATAATATTGGTTCATCTGATTGGTTGAAAATGCTTGCTTCACTGGAGCTTATCTCACATTTGATAACAAATTATTGCGTTCCGTGTTTGGTCGCATTTCAAATTTGAGCTCTTTCCCATTAATCGATACTGGATCTTTTCTGACAGGCAGAATTCTATGCCTGGCGTGCCCCTCTGCAAGTATTGTAGTCATCAGGTTTTATGCTTCTATCTACCTAAAGATTTTCAAAATGTCAGACCTATAGTGAATTATGCCATAATGAATTATTGGGTCTTGATATCGAGCTCATTCTTATCGTCCGTTGCTGTTCGGCTGCATTTCCTCATTGTCATATCATTTTAAGATCTGTTCTGTCAACTAATATTTTTATTCTTGGTGTCGCCTCCTGAAAAATGTGTAATAGCGTTGTGTATTTACTCGAAGATCCAAAATATGAAATATTGATCTTTCTACGTGTATCCAAAATAAATACTACTGCAACACTTTTAAATCTTGCACGGATTGATATTAATATATTTTTGTATTGAAGCTTACTTGCCGCATTCTTTAGTGAGTGATATCTTAAAATAATAGTATTATTTTCTCCATACCATTTGTAGTGACCATGAAAACATTTAGACAAGGTAAATTAAACAAGGTAAATTAGGCGCAGGAGTGGCTGTGTGGTAAGTAGCTTGCTAACCAACCACATGGTTCCAGGTTCAGTCCCACTGCGTGGCATCTTGGGTAAGTGTCTTCTGCTATAGCCCCGGGCCGACCAATGCCTTGTGAGTGGATTTGGTAGACGGAAACTGAACGAAACCTGTCGTATATATGTGCATATCTATATGTATATGTATGTATGTGTATGTGTTTGAGTACCTGTGTTTGTACCTCTAGCATTGCTTGACCACCGATGCTGGTGTGTTTACGTCCTCGTCACTTAGCGGTTCGGCAAAAGAGACCGATAGAATAAGTACTGGGCTTACAAAGAATAAGTCCCGGGGTCGATTTGCTCGACTAAAGGCGGTGCTCTAGCATGGCCGCAGTCAAATGACTGAAACAAGTAAAAGAGTAAAAGAGTATAAAAGAGTAAACTAAGTGCTAATTCATGGATTTACATAACTTTAGATTGCTTAAGTTATTTCCTTTGGTCCAGTTTGAATTACAAGACATAGTTTAGGTACGTAATATAGGAAACCTATTTTAAAGTCGACAAAAATAATTTATCCGATATTTTCGATATAAAATATTGTATGATTATTGAGTGAGTAGGTTTGCGATATCCATATTTTCCAGCAGTGACCTGATCAAATCGAAACGCATACACTACTGTCATGCTCCCTATTAACAAAGATAAGATACTCCCTTAAGCATGAAAATTAATTTCTAAAACTGAATCGTAATTTATGTAAATTATCTATTTGTGGGTCAGTAACAATTCCCATTTCTATTTGTTTTCTATTTCAAGCTAAGGGGGAAATTTCAATTCATTAAAAATTGTTTTATTAGATCATTCAGTATAGACATAACATAAATACATACATACCCACGTGTACATACTTACATGTGGTGTATCATACATTTTATATACGTGTGTGTGTGTATTATAATTAATATGTCACGCGCACATATATGTGTAGATTTATATGTATGTGTGCGTCACCATATACTCCGTTTCATGTACCATGCATATATACACAAATATCGTACCATACTGTTTTAATTACTATCTCTTGCCCTTCGGCTTCCTTTCCATTATTGTCTCCTTCTTTGACTCTTTCCCCCCCTTCTCACCCTGCCATTATTCCTCTCTGAATCTCTCCCCCTTTCTTCATTATGCAGTTAACGTATTTATTCATGTACTTGATGCTCATGCCTTGTAACTCCCTCCCATACGTTTCATTAATATTTCTCTCACTTTCTTAGACTTGTATTTTCTAATTATACTTTTTCCCCTTCATACACTCTGAATTAAAATTAATAGGGAAAGTGAAATTAAAAATAGTGAAAAAGAAAAAAAATCCCACATCAAACCAGTGTTTATTATCTACAATATATAACTACATACACACACACACACCACACACACACACACATATATATATATATATATATATATATATATATATATAATATATATATATATATATATATATATCTATATTTATATGCATCCATACATGAATATACATATACGCACTCACACACACAGATATATATATATTATATACACGCACACATATGGTGTGTGCGTATGTATCATATGTATGGCTCTTTGAATGTATGTGTGTCGCATTTCTAAAGTGAAAGTAATCAAATATTGTGAAATTGAAAAACTAAAAAAAAACACACTAAAAATAATAATAATAATAAAATAATAAGCAACTAGATTACAAAGGAAATTACTATTTTATCTTTTTAAACGAATCTATCTACAAAATTATTATTGGAAAATAACTATAAATATAAATGATATCGAAAGCTCTTCAGGAGCTATGGACAGACTGTGGGCCCTATAATACTCAGAGTATTAGGGACACCACTACAGACTACTATTCATGAAACGTATATAGGTCAGTTAAAACGTAATGTAATATCCCTTTCATCCTTCAAATTTTAATCTTTTCTCCTTCTTGCGAATTTCTTTCCTGTGACAGTTTTCGCTTTTTGTTGATTGTAGTGAAAGCAACAATTCTGATGAATAATGAAAGATAATAAAGATATCTCGTGTACGCAAATATTTGAAATAGTGCAATAGACTGAAATTATTTTGTTGCAGTTGTTTAACCTGCAGGTTTGGTCTGATGAATGAAGTTTTGGTTAGAAGAATTTCAATTGTGATTTTGATGGTTTTATATTTCTGGGTTAGTCTATCTAGTACACAGTCATTCTGAACTCTCTCTCTCTCTTTTCAAAAGTGTAATTTGTGGTATGAGTCAGATTTACTAGTTTATTATGTCGCACGTAGAAATATCTCCACGCTGTCGTTTACTTGATGTCTATCTCATCGATTATCCTCTTTGATCTGCATAGCCTCCATTCGCAATGTACGCCAATGTACGCAGAACTGATCATGAAGAACAGAGGAGATTGAGAAAAAGAATACCAAGCGGCAAAGCAGCTAGATTAGAATTATCCTTACAGCCGATGCATAGGTTCTGCTTATTTTTAATCGAATTTCTTAGGCCACACAATGGTAATTACGCAATCGATGTGGACACCCTGCCCAATTTTACAAGTCTTCGTAAACACAAGATATGATTTATAGGTGTTAACTATCAGCTCCGCCTGATTAGTCCTAAACAAACTGTATTGATACGTTTAAATATTTGTTGTGCAACATTTTTTATGTGAAGTCGTGTGATGAAATAAGATTAAGATTAATGTAAAAAATAAATAACACTGAAGCAAAATAACACCAAATATATAGTGCGCGTGTTTTTATTGGCTGAACTGGCAAAATGAACATTCCGAAATATAACAAAAACTGTATTGAAACTAAGATTAACGCATAATTATGTTGCTTCATTTTAAATCCCTGTATGTTAGCCAATATTCACTTGTTAGCTTATATTAGCAAACTCAAAGATCGCAGTAGGATTCTGTCATATAAAAATAATTCCGCTCTCTTATTTGTTAGGTGAGTGCACTTGCAACGAAAGCAGCTGAAATGGCAGGATAGCACCCCTAAATTGATCAGGTTATGATCTGTTACTATATTAATGCAGACTTATTGAGCAGCAATTGGGAACGACCGGCTTTAAGGAGTATGTCTCGTTTAATCATGAAAAAGTACACTTCTTCCTATGTACATACTATATTTATTCAAATATGCCCTAAATATTTAAAATGTCATTAATATGTTAGCTTATATTTTTTTATGAATTAACTTAATATTTGTATTTCATGTAGGAATAATTATCCTAAATCTAGTGACTATGACGAAGTCTGTGTGTTGGTAGACAACGCTGAAACGTTTAAGGACAGCGCATTTCCTCTTAGGACGCTTGTGCCAGATTTTAAGACAATCATTATTCAAATTTTGCTTTGCTTTTTGTTTAAGATGACGATCTGGCGCTATCGTTAGCAAGCGCGGCAAAATGTTTAGCGACGTTTCTTTCAGCTCGGTGGTCTGAGTTCAAATTAGGCCGAAGTGGACTCAACCATTCATCCGTCAGGGTCGATAAAATAAGCAGCACTCAAACACTGGGGTCGATGCAGTCGACTAATATGCTCACCCTAAATTGATACCTTGCGCCTGTATTAGAAACTTATTATTATTATTTGTCATGATAATCATAACAGTTATAATTCTTTCTAATTTTGGCTCGCCACCCATTAAGTATTTTTTATAACCTTTGAACAAGGCCAGCAACTTTTAGGAGATGGTCAATTTGATTACATCGACGCTTTAGGGATGACGGTCTTTCCCGTCATCCTTTAGGGATGACGGGCAAAACCGATCTCATCGAAGTTTTAACCGAGAACAAAAAGACGCGGCGGAAATGCAGCTGAGATGATTTATAGGAACAGATTGTGCATCAAATCACTTTTCAAGATTGACCTTGAATGCCACTTAATGTATGCATTTTTTGTCTGGTGTCTTGTACATAATCTTAAACTGAAGGATTACTTGTATAGTTGGAAGTAGTAAAACAGAATGCTTCATTCATGTCATTGTAATGCCCTAATGTTGGGAAGTCGACAATAATTATTTAAAATATAGTTTGAAGTAGGTCGATACATTTCATTGCGGTAAGGAGTGGCGTGACACTCATTTTGAAGAGTTGAAATTTTACAAAAATATGGTCGTAGATAGCATGAACAATTTATTGGAAACGTCGTTTTCAATAAAACAATGCAAAAGTAATTTGTCTATTTCTGCAGGTTTTCTATTATGCATTCTGAATAAAAATTGATATCTATCGATTTATTGGAAAGCAAAAATTAAATCTGTTCGTTATCACTTTCAACCTTCCTAAGTTCATGTCAGGTAGGATATGGTAGCATGCGTAGATGCATCTCATCGCTGCATCCACTATTTTTTGCTATCTGCTAAGACCGTTCAAAGCAACCGTCTGTGCAATGTCTTATTGAGTCCCCATTATTTTGAGATATTTGGTGGCGTGATTAAAAAAAAATATGGCACCAAGTTTGTATTGGTAGATTTACTGAGTTGTGGTAATATTGGTAGATTTACTCAGAGTGACCTTTTGCTGTTACCGTAAAACGAAAAGAGGATCCAAACATTTCAGGTATTAGAGAATAACAGAAATTTGCTTTGATGAAATAAAAAAAGAAAAGAAAAAGAAAAAAAAAACGAAAACTAATGCAGACCATTTTCTGTTCAACTGGAGATCAGAGTCACGTACATTGAACTAACATATTAATTTAAATCATCATGAAGTGAGGAAGATTCTAAAAGCTTACTGTTTTAAATCTTGAAATGGTGTTTATATTTCATTTGGAAACAGTAGCATTTTCTCTCAACATCTATGTCCTTCCTCTCTGATAAAAAGCCGATCAGCAAATCTCCATGTGAACACTGGACGAGATCATGAAAAGATTAAACTCATAGATTATTTTGCGTAAGACGAAACATTCAACCCAACAATGTATTTATAATATAAACAGACACATTGTACGTTTTGCGGTATACAAAATGGAGGTTAGTGATTCTACTTGTTGCATAGATATTAAAATTTGAAATTAACACGAAGCTCTATTTCTGTATGTTTTTCTGTGTATCTCATTTTCCCCTTCATTATTTAATTTTCTTCTTCTTTCACAACCAATGTTTACTTGTAATGTTCAGTGTATAGATACATCCAGAGGTTTTTTTTTCATTAGGTAGATATGGCTTTGATCATTGTTTAGCAAACAACACTAAGAGATACATCAAAGTAAGCACGACCAAAGAAAACATTGATAAGGATGTTTCGAGAATAGTTAAGTGGAAGCATATTGTTAGTAATGAAAGAAATATTCTCGAAACAAGTGATAGAGTAATATACAGAATATATTAACAATTTACGGTGTATACACTATATTGTACAATGAATACATTCAAGCTTATAATGTATATATTAAAATATATAGCGAATACACTAATGCTTATAATCTATATATTAAACTGTTCAGTGAATATACTATAGTTATTGGAGGAAGAGTATGTAACAGTGGGATAAATCTAGTGAACGCATAGTCTATGTAGTTAATATAATGATATTTCAGGTATTATATATAATATAATGTTATATTATATTATACGTGTGTATGTGTGTGCATGTGTGCGTATGTGTGTGTGTGTGCATATGTGTGTGTATGTATGTGTGTGTGTGTCATCGATCTTGACAAAACGTAATCACAAAAAGTTGTTTGAAATTTGGTTAGTTTGCCACATTTAAACTTATACAACGTATATAAGATCAGTTTTTGAGCCCTTTTTCAAAATCTTAAGCGATGTAGAAGTTGCCTTAGGCAGTGTCTATCACGACGAAAGCTACGCTGTCTAGAATTTAGAAATTTACCTCCCTGAAAGTTAGTTATTCTTGTCCCCCATCAATGTTTGAAAATCCTTTCATAATATGAGAGTTGAGTGAAATTGAGCAGAGCAGTTCTTTCCCTCTTTGAAGTCTAAGTTGACATTGTGATCAGAATTATTTGGGTTATGTAGTCTGACTCCATAATGTTTCTCCAGTGTTTGGTCGCAGATAATGCAATTCGCCAGTACACTCCTTTAGGACATTATCAGCATATTTATTATCACGTACCGTAGAATAACGTTTTTATTTTGTTACTGTAAAGTCGTCTGGAGGCAGCGAAGTCTATGTTAGAAATACGTTGGGCGTTGACTTCATTGAAATAGCTTAAGTCGACTCCAGTAGAATCGTTGATACGGTACAACATTGTTTCTGCTGTATCTTTACCATTTATTTAGCATCATGATGGAGAATACTGTAATCACCTGTCTGGAAACCAATGAGTGAGATAGAATTGCTGTAATTATTAGTAAATAAATGGAACATTTTGGGTTGTGTTTTATTTTCCCTTCATTTAATAATTCATTCTTCCCTTGTAGCACTTTGGTTGATCCTTTTTCATGCTATTCACCAGATAGTAACTTTTTTCAACTGAAATATTCTCAAAGCTGTTGATTGCGGACGCTATTTGTGATAGTTTTTCAATTTTTTGATTTTTCTAAAGAATTAGACTTTTGATTTACTTCATGAGAGTTGCGTCACAGCGAAAGGTACATGTTTTGGGTTGGTAAGCAAGTAATTTCGTTTTTCGCAAATAGAGTTACGATTATTTTGACTGACTTTTGTCAATGTCATGATTTTCTTTCCTTTTGATAGCTGTTATTTGTAGCTTATTTTAGAAGCAAATAGCTATAATTTTGTTTACAGCTGTTAGTTCAGTGGCAATTTTAACATAGAGTACAAAAACGAATATTCTCGCCATATTTTGCTTTTTCTTTTAGTTTCGTAAAGGTAAGGAAGTTGCGGAGGCTATCAGAGAGATATGTGAAGTTTATGGTATTGATTACTTAAGAGAACGCACATGTCAGAAATGGTTTAAAACTTCCTTTCGGGACATTTATCGTTCAAAGATGACCAACGTTCTAGTCGACCTACTAAAGTTGATGATGACCGAATGAAAGCTATAATTGAATCTGATTGTCAAATGTGTGCACTAGGTTAAGTGTGACGTGTTTGCGTTTGGCATGATGGAAACTCAGCTTGCAGTATACCATGTAATAGGCAGAGAACAGAATTTATGTTTTCGACTGTATTCTTATGGACAGAGCTGAAGTGGTTTCTTAATATCAGGTCCATGTCATTTTTATTTTATTTTGAGTGAAACACAAGTTGGGATGGGCAAAATTTATCCATAAAGTTAAATAAAAAATCTGTAGTTGTTTTGTCTGATATGAAGATGTAGTTATTTGATTCGAAGATATTTGTGGGCCAGTTCGCGACAATTACTAACACTGTAGGTCACGAAGCCAGAGTGTCAAAAATTCATCAAAGCGATACACGACACAATAATATTGACCAAAGCACGCCGTATTCCGCGACATAATCTGCAAATGAAAAGGGTCAAAGCAGTGAAAAATTTCCTTACGTTATGAACATCTCAAATTGAAAATTACACTTTCACTCATGCACAAAATGTTGCTACAAAGATTACAAATGTATAATCAAATTGAATCTGGCTAGACAGAGACACTATATAAATTTAATGGGAAATATACAGATATATACTTAACTGAAAAGAAAATAATTTCGAAAAGTATGTGCCCTCTGGGTGCTCTGCGAAAAAGAAAAGCAAGGTAATATTTACGTTTTTATAGATAAGTAGAATGGGATTTAACCATAATTACCTATAGTTGAATGTAGATTTGAATACAGACTGTAAAACATGGAATGTCTCATTTCGTGTAGAAATTGAATTTAGTCTTATTTCCCTTTCACGAAACCCATAAATCTTGAAGAAATCTATTTATATCAAAGTAATACTATGTCGTTTCGGAAAAGTAGTTTATTATAGATCGGATATTGTTTAATTATATGGGGATAGGAAAATTCCATAAAAGACGATTTGTAGCGGGTGAAATCTACAGTTTTAAAGTAAATTAATTAAGATGTGCTACGGCACTTAGAAACACTGCTGAATTGGCACTGTACATCATAAATGTTGCCGACACTTGAATTAGGTTGTCCACACCTGAAGTGGACAAAAATAAACAATAATTACATAAAATACGTGTTTATTAAATATGTAGTCTATTGATTGCGAAAGTTAATTATAATAACGCAAGTCTAAATGAAATAGTCACAGTTTATAAAGCCATGGAAATATACACGCACCAATAGCATCACCCGCAATAGACACTGTACAAGAAATAGTCAATAAATAGAAACTAATATGAATAAAGTATTTCAGCGTTTACCATTTTATAGTGTTTTGAGGTCAGAATATTTCCAGTAGATTAGTGTAATAGTAGTCAATATTTTATTACTGTCAGCATACAAATAATGACTTAAATCGAAATTCACCTCTGAATCTGTTAATAGGAATTCAAATACGACACGTGCAGATGTACATTTTGACTGAATACAAAAAGGAAAAGTATATATATATATATATATATATATATATATATATATATATATATATATATATATATATATATATATACAGATAGATAGATGTATACACACATGTATGTATATATATATATATATATATCTTATTAAGTATATAAGTGTAGTTATGAATACGTGAAAATATACAACACAAAATAAAAGTAGCCATTTTGTTTTCCCTCCTCAGCATTTCATTTTCATTCCTCTCTGTCTCTTCTTTTGTAATTGGTTTCTATCGATTTTTGGACTAGAGTAATTAATATTTTGGCTAAACAATTCACTATTCAAAACGGAGACAAACGAATATCAAGCAATAACTCGCAACTATTGATTAATATATTGAATACTAAGAATGTAAAGTCATTGTAAAACGCTGCTACTAACGTTCTTCCATCAATAAAGAATTTGTCACTTTAGAACTTACTGTGATTTCTCAGTACTAACGTCCGAAGTATGAGAAAAGATTTTTAAACCTGAATATTATATTCGATTTCTGTGAAGACACAATCTTGATTCTGACTTCGTTTTAAAAGCACAGTAATAATACATCAAGTCAGACCTGGTACTACACTTTGTAAATTTGTGCTACGTCAGTTTTACAATTATCATATCTTCAAATGTAGTACTTTTGAAAAACTTGAATTCTCAGGAGGATATATATATATATATATATATATATATATATATATATATATATTATATGTATATATATATGCATGTGTGTATACGTGAGGGCGAATGTGTATGTGTCTTGACTTTGTGTGATTTTATATAAGTATGTATGCATATATATATAAATATATATATATATGTTTGTGTGTATGTAGGTGTCTATCTGCGTGCATATAATATATTATTCATTTATTCTTTTCAGTCATTTGAGTGCGACCTTGCTGGAGCACCGCCTTTAGTTAAGCAAATCGCCCCCAGGAGATTCTCTTTGTAAGACTAGTACTCATTCTATCGCTTCCTTTTGCAGGACCGCTATGTTACGGGGATGTAAAAACGCCAGTGTCGGTTGACAAGCTATGTTGGGAGGACAAACATAGACACACGCACACACACATATACACACTTCGCGTCCACCAAATCTACTTACATGGCTTTGGTTAGCCCGACGCTATAGAACATATTTTACACACACACACATACACACACACACACACACACATACATATATATATATATATATATATAATATATATTATATATATATATATATATATATATATATATGACGGGCTACTTTCATGTTCCGTGTACAAAATCCACTGACGAGGCTTTGATCGGCCCGAGGCTATAGTGGAAGACACTTGCCCGAGTTGCCACGCAATGGGACTGAACTCGGAACCATGTGGTTGGTAAGCAAGCTACTTATCACACACCCACACCTAATATATGAAAAATGGCAGTAATATTCTAAGTTTTATCAAAGTAATTGTAAACATTGTTAGGAATGCTGTTCACACTACACTCCTATCTTCATTCATTTCACCTTCAACTTAGTTTAAAGTTTGTACTCTCATAAACTATATATTTACCTTTCACCAAATTAACTACATATATATATGTGTGTGTGTGTGTATGTGTGTATGGGTATGTGTGCGTGTGTATACACACAGAGAGGCGCTCGCACGTGCACACATATATACACATATTCGTATACATATGCTGAACGTTCGAATGTATGATTAACGAACTGTTAAGGGTATGAAACAATAATTAATATTCATAACATAATTACAAGGTTAAAACCTATTTAGTTGCGTTGTTGATTAATACTATTGAGAATATATCCTGTTACGTGTTTAGCATCGGATCTAGTGGATTTTCAATTTCTTTGTTTACGTGTAGCCCGTCAAATGTCTATCCTAAGGTAGCATTGCGCTACACGATTGTGTGCAACGGAATAATCCCCATTCTATATAGCCAAATATACACCAATTTATTTTGGAAGCTGACTCGCTGACAGAGCTGGCGTGATGTTACATTCATCAAAGCTAAATTTAATTCAATGAGTTTCATTCACGTTGTTATTGATGTTCTTGTTTTTATTGTTGTTGTTGTTGTTTTAGTTATTGCTCTTGTTCGTGGTGGCGACGGTGTTATGGTCGGGAACTAAATTAGTTCCAAAGTGTGAATTAATAACGCAAGAGGCTCTAACAATGGCATTCCCATTGAGTTTCGGTACTGCATTATTTCGAACTTGTTGGGAGGTACATTAGCTGTTATTTCTACCAGTCAACCTACTTCATGATTAAATCATTTGCCCTCCATTAATATCGTCTTATAATAAATATAGAAGCATATATTTATAGAATAGAATACGAAATGCTCATCGTAGCTGTTGTCACTAGCGTGGTTATATCTATAAGGAAGGTTATGTGTTAAGAAGTTTCACTCTCAACAGCAGGGATCCAGTTTCAGCCCCATTCTGCGGCACCTTGCGCAAGTGTCTTCTTCTTTCGCTCTCAAGCAAACCAAACTAAGTATACTAGGTTGGCAGAAACTGAAAGAATCCCGTCGTATATATGCGTGTGTGTATGTGTTTAAATGTGTGTGCGTGTATATATATATATATATATATATATATATGTATATACAATATATATATATATATGTTTATGCATGTGTGTATGTGTTTGTCCCCCACTATCGCTTGACAACCGGTGTTGGTGAGTTATATCCCCGTAACGTAGCAGTTCGACAAAAGGTTCCGAAAGAATAAGTACTAAGCTTACAAAGAATTAGACCTGGGGTCGATTTCTTCGACTATAATCACTTGAAGGCGGTTTCTCCACATGCCAGCAGTCAAATGACTGAAGCAAAGAATCGAATAAAAATATAATTATATATATATATATATATATTATATATACACACACACACACTATATATATATATATATATAATATATATATATATTATATATATATATATATATATATACATATATATCTTTGTGTGGACTTGTTTGTGAGCTGCAGCTTACCAATCCGACAAGATGAAATTGATGGAATGGGTGCAATCTGTAGGAATAAAAGTACCCGGATTGATTTGGTTGAAGAAACACTTTAAGGTGGTGCACAAGCATGGCCGCCATCCAGTGACTGAAACAAGTAAATTTTTTAATAAAAAAAAGCGATAAAATAAGATGTAAGCTGCCACACGTCACATACGATTTAGGAGCAACCGGTTAAAATTCAGGAATATTTGTAGATGGGGCTTCTGAATAATTAATGTCGGAAAAGGAAGCTCTTAGAGGATTAGCATACAGCTCACCCTCTGGATAAAAGCTGACTTGTGAAGTGCTTGATCCGTAACAGAAATATTCAGATGTATTGAAACCATGCATTACGGCACTCACTCACTCACACACAAACATACACACGCGCAAACATGCACACACTCACGCACAAGCACACACATATTCACACCCATACAAGCATGCACCCATGAACTTATTCATAAAACATGTTTATATTTATTGTATATATTATATATGTATTTATATATGTCTATATTGAAAGTAATAAATGTATACATACATACGCGCATACACGCATAGCTATGTGTACACAAATATAAATTTTACATACATATCCATACACACACTACTCCGTAGATAA
>NC_042998.1:15558671-15566171 GCF_006345805.1 Octopus sinensis
TAACTCTTGTGGAAAAAATAAAGTTGATCACGTTTAGGATGCGTGTTCACAATTATTCAAATGTGTAGGACTGAAGCTAGTCAGCAAAATCAAGGACTGTAGCAAAAAGAAAAAGAAAAAACGAATAGAAAAAAAAGTCTTCGCATTTTGCCAGAGTTTAGCGTTTCCCCTCTTCCATACCCGCTTAAATCTAAAGATGAAATATAGCAGAACGTTCTTTACACACCGCACTGCTATAATTTCGTAGAATTTCTTCTCTGCAGAGGACAATCAATATGATAAATGGAAAAGAAGAAAAGTTTTAACTGACTGAGGTGACAGAAAGTTTTTCTAAGAAGTAAATGAATCACATTTTGCTGTGAGCTACAGATTCATGCTGGAGGAATACATGTTGCCGTTCTTTGAAATCTGAGGAATCCATGTTGTTCTTTGTTTACATGGGCCACTGGTACATGTGTCACCGGTCCTTTGTTTACATGGGTCACAGTTCATAACATCAGACCTATATTAAGCTAGTGGATAACGTTTATAATATTTGAAAATTAAGAGTTAATGATTTTATTTCAATGCTTCTTGCCATGGGAATTAGCTTCGGTGTCAGAAACTGTCAAGGTACTGTCAGCGACGGTATTGTTTAAGAAATGTATTTTTTTTTACTCTACAAAGTATAGAAAAAACCCATCAAACTAATGTAATTTTTTTGGGGGGTTATTATAACTGAACATAAAATAAGACATCAATATATATATATATATTATATATATATATATATATATATATATATAAGCATAGAATTTCAAGTTTAGTTTGTACCAGGACATATAGGGAAAAATCTGATAAATTTTAATTAGAAATTCTGAAGGAGAAGCGAGATCCTGTTAAAGGCACGAAGTTGGGAGATAAAAATATAATAGCATGAAAAATGTAGTAAATTTCTGCCCAACTTGCAGCGAAATGAATATTAAATAGCTGACTGCACCTACCAACACATTCATGATTAAATAATACTGCGTCAACCACAATAAGAACAACACAAGTAATGGATGTCAGAGCAATGAAAACATCGATAAGCATAACCAAAATGCAGCAACGAAAGATAAAAGAATAAGATGATGAATGAGATATGAACCCGATTTCAAAGGTTTGAAATACGCTTTCGATGTTTCTCTAATTACCTTTATTTACATGAATTGAATATCATCAACTTAACTGATTTATATGAATTTGTAAATATGTGCAATTGTCTTACCATTGTTAATCATTTTGTCGCTAACATTTTAGAAATATATAATCTTTTTTTGCCACAAAGCTAGCAAATTCGATTAGATTAACCCCAGTACTCAACCGGTACGTATTTTACTGACTCTGAAAAGATGAGCAGCAACTTAGGCGGAATTTGAACTCAAAGCGTAAAAACTGAAAGGGATACTGCTAAGAATTTTTCTCCGATGCGGTGACGATTTCTCCCGCTCATCACCATTTTAAGAGATAAGTAATATTACTATTGTAATATATCGGAATGGTCATTTTGCCAGTTTAGCCAATAAAAACACACGCACTATATATTTGGTGTTACTTTGCTTCAGTGTTATTTATTTTTTACATTAATCTTAATTAAGAATAAGATTAAGATTAATGTAAAAAATAAATAACACTAAAGCAAAGTAACACCAAATATATAGTACGTGTGTTTTTATTGGCTAAACTGGCAAAATGACCATTCCGAAATATAACAATATCTGTTTCAACACACGACTTCACATAAAAAAATCTTGCACTACAAATATATAAACGTAGTAATAATACTGTTTTGTTTAACGTTCGTATTACTGTAGAATCCTTCGCATACTTTTCTACTTCTTATCCAATACCGCTTTTGCTAGTTATCTCGTATAATTCTTGTATAACTGTCTGTAACTGCAATGTTAATCTATCAGCGATTCATACACCGAGGATGTTTGTGGTTGTGCTTTATGATTTATATTTCAATCCAGCCTGTTTTAAGTGTTGATTAATGATGTAACCCTAGGCAGAGACTAAGTGGCAAATATGAGCCAACCATTGACTAGCATTCACCTGCCGAAGTTTGGCTCACTTTTGATAATTCGTATCTTTGTATCTACAGAATTGTGTGTGTTTATATTTCACAACGTTTTTTCTCATTAATATTGATGCTACCTAATTCGTAGCTAATGGCTCTATGATCTTCGAGTGAGAAACACCTTCAGACGTCTTCCAGTATTTATTACATATAATGTTTAATCGTTTTTTCTTCACGAGAAGTCATTGCTTATAATGTTGTTGATCAGTAGTTGATCATTATAGCAATGAGAGACATTACATCATCTCCTCTGCTTTTCTGTAAAGAGCTTGCATACTTGTACTTATGCTTTTCCCCATGGTTATTGCTTTTATGATCTCATAGCTTCAAGAAGGGAGGTTATGAAGCTATGTGTCTGTAGTATCTCTTCTGCTTTTCTGGAAACAGTTTGCATACTTGTATTTATACTTTTCCCTATGGTAATTGCTTTTATGATCTCACAGCTTTAAGAAGGTTATGAAGCTATGTGTCCATAGTTTATATATTTTGTCGTTTCTAAGGATTCTGGGATTAAAATGCTTTACCTCTCAAAGAACAAGTTTAGTTTTTATATGAAAAACTCAGTATCTGAATATAAATCACTGTACATCTAATTGTTTCATTTTCATCGTGGTCGAACTGTTTCTTTTTATATGGACCATACCGATTATTTGTTCTGAAATTTGAGCCCAAGGCCAGTAAGTTCGGTGGTTGACGGAGTCGATTATATTGTCTCCAGTGCTCAATTAGTAATTATTTCACCGACCATGAGAGGAAGAATGGCAAATTCGATCTCGGCAGAATTCGAACTAAGAACGTAATGATGTCGAAATGCTGCTAAGCATTTAACCCAGCGTGCTAACCATCCTATCAGCTCGACCTTTAATCTCCCGATTATTAAGTATTTATGTGCTTAAAAATATTCACTGAGCATAATCCCTCACGGGTCATGCCTTTTTCTTTTTTGTTAATGTTGCTTTTGTTGATATTATATTTCCACCTAGATCTTCTAAAATTGCATTATGTTGAAGTTGAATAGTTTGTTTTGTTAAAAAATTGCTTTTGGTATTGAAAGCGTCAGACACTTTTCGATTTAGCGAATATTTTATATTTCATTATTCTTTGTTTTCGTATACATCTGTGTTTGTCATGTTATATTTCAATAATATTTGTCCCTGCTTTGTTCTGATGTTTCTCTTCGTTAAAGATTTCACGAAGGACTGGGAGATGTTTTCTATTATTTGCTATCTTCGTGCGTAGGCGTGATATTTTTATACGACTAGATCTGAAGCAATACCCGCTTCCCATTGTGAATACCATGACTGCTGCAAACATAATTTTCATTTCACCAAGTGTATTCACAATCCTCGATGTTGTTTTTCTCTTCCGATGGCTTTTGACAAATTTTTGTGATTTATGTTACAGATGTTATTATTTACGTTGAAGATTTACGTTTTAGTTACGTAGTCTTTCCTTTTAAAATTTTATTTGGAATACTTTGTACTTTTCTGGTTCTGTGAATGGGGAATCTTTAATTTTTAGGTTGTTTGTTTGAAGTGAAAATGACGTAGTTCTCCCAAATTTTATTCCAGAAAATATAGTTTCGAAGGTTTGATACGATACAATTAAACCTGGAGAGTTATGAAACGAAATACAAGGCAAGCTGTATTATCGTCATCCTGGAGAAATTTGCAATCGATTTCTGCCGAATATCTCTCATGGCTTAATAATGTACATTAGACAATATGAGGCACACTATCCAAGAACAGACAAATGCAAGAAGGACTCGATTTACATACATTTCATCATAGATTTATTCGACGAGCAATGATTTGCTGTAAACATCATCGGCAATACAAGGAAATTGCCAATGAATTATGGCTTTATATAATAAGCTAGTTTAAAGCATTTTAAAATTAATAATAGGTTTTTACTGTAACACTTTCTCGATGATATTCCTTTCCTACTGAGTTTAGTGTCTCGTGTATATGAGGAAAACTTAATGACACTTTCTTGATGGAATGGGTATGTACATATAACAAGATATATATTCATTTTCCTTTTAATATTTAACTTGGAGTTATTTGGTTATTGCAACGCGGAGTTCCAGTCACTTTGTCTATAATTTTGTATTTAATCTCCTATGTCTTGTTGTTGTCTTGCTAGATGAAATTATTTCTCCACTTTTTTTCTTTTTCTATGTCTGTAGTGTGACAATATAATAGGACAGTAATATCAATTAGCATAATTATCTTTGTTGTTTATCATGGACTATTATGTCTGGTCGGTTTGCTGTTATTGATCTGTCTGCTTTCATTGTTCGAATCTATATTATTTTGGGATACCGGTTTTTCCAAAATTTTATGAATTTCATGATCATAATTGTATTTTGATCTTTTAAAGTTATATTTATTACATAAACGCCAATGGAGGAGTTTTGCAACCTCAGTACTACGTCTTAATACGTACTTCTTTGTAGCAGCGAACAATCGTTTTAGAATCACAACCTGAGCCATTATTTCATCGTTTGTTGCATTACAATACTGGCTTATCTTAATACCATCCTGATAACATCAACATTATGAAAGAATATTTTAATTTCTCTATATTTTCACCATTGTGCGTAATAGCTGTATACTTTGTTCATCTCAATCGCATTAGATTTCTTAGAGAACCATTTCGGTATTTAAAAAAAAGTACATGTTTACTCACTATACACTCTCTTTGCAATATCACTTATATATATACATACATACATACACACATATATATATATATATATATATATCATATAAATATGCATAATTTGTTCTTTAGCTGTCGTTACGAATTCTATTGTGTAAAACTGTAAAACACTTAGTCTATAACTTTGCGCTAGTAATTCACTGCAGATTTATCTCCCTATCAGACATAAAGTATTTTACGACATTATTATTCGTATTTTCTTACAAATGCGAGACTCAATTAAATACGTTCATCGTGTGGATATGAAGAAAACAACAATTTTTGTACTTCAATCTTGCGGAAAGTAAATATTATTTGCAGAATATAAACCATATGAACCGATGTATGTATGTATGTATGTATGTATGTATGTATGTATCTCTCTCTCTCTCTCTCTCTCTCTCTCTCTCTCTCTATATATATATATATATATATATATATATATATATATATATATATACTACGTATGCTTGTATTTATGTATGCATATGCACACATACACGCACATACACACACATAAGTTTATATATCGTATTATCCGTCGGCATTATTCCTTTGATGAGAAAATTGCATTTGGATATATTGGTTCTAATTGCCATAAGTTATAACTGAAATTAAAATGGCCAATGCTTAAATTTATATCCAAACTGTATGTAGAGTAAAACCTACAAATTATTGGTATGAATTGTCTAGCACGATTTTTTTTTGTTTGCGCAGCAATTACTGCGTGAAATTTAGTGAAATCCAGAAGATGGGCGTACTAGCCGGGTTCCATAACTGGTTTCATAAAATCGACTGGGAAAAATTTTCTTGAATTATGCATGTAAAATTCATTCATAAATACGGCGGCGAGCGGGCAGAAACGTTAGAACGCCGGGCGAAATGCTTAGCGGTACTTCGTCTGCCGCTACGTTCTGAGTTCAAATTCCGCCCAGGCCGACTTTGCTTTTCATCCTTTCGGGGTCGATTAAATAAGTACCAGTTACGCACTGGGGTCGATATAATAGACTTAATTTTTTTTGTCTGTCTTTGTTTGTCCCCTCTGTGTTTAGCCCCTTGTGGGTAGTAAAGAAATAACTATATCGTCTGCCGTTACGTTCTGTGTTCAAATTCCGCCCAGGCCGACTTTACCTTTCATCCTTTCGGGGTCGATTAAATAAGTACCAGTTACGCACTGGGGTCGATATAATAGACTTAATTTTTTTTGTCTGTCTTTGTTTGTCCCCTCTGTGTTTAGCCCCTTGTGGGTAGTAAAGAAATAACTATATCGTCTGCCGTTACGTTCTGTGTTCAAATTCCGCCGAGGTCGACTTTACCTTTCATCCTTTCGGGGTCGATTAAATAAGTACCAGTTACGCACTGGGGTCGATATAATAGACTTAATTTTTTTTGTTTGTCTTTGTTTGTCCCCTCTGTGTTTAGCCCCTTGTGGGTAGTAAAGAAATAACTATATCGTCTGCCGTTATGTTCTCAGTTCAGATTCCGCCGTTTCGTGTGCGCTGGCTTTGTGTGACAATGTTGATAACCATTTATGTATCTGCTTAAGTATTCCTTGAGGGACTATGATAAAAATAGGTCTGTTGTAGTATATATGTATTTGCTGCATACGTACGATGTGTGCTGAGATTTTATCTTCATTGAGTGAATATATACGTTAATCGTGATCGAGAATGTATTTAGTTTTTGTTAGGAATATACATTTTCCTTTCAAGTTTCAATACGTGTTTGTCAGCGTTGTGACAGTGTTTGTGAATATGTTTTTATAGTGTCTTCAGTAGCTTATGCGCACGTGATCTTTATTTCTATAAATATTTTTTTGTGTATATTTCTTGTACGTTCGTGTGCACATCGCTTAAGAAATGAAGAAATATTTTGAAATACAGCTGGTAAGTCATCGTCATGACAAAAAAAGATGGTGAAGTTAGGGAAACTGGGAGATATGGATGATGTATTTGGCTTGTGTGCGATTAGTCACAGCAAAGGCAATAGAAAATTTGCAGTCATTTTGTCTAGAGAATATTGCACAGAAAACAACAAAGTGGAAAAGCCAATGGACGGAGTTGTTAGGAGAGTTAATATTGGTCTCATATTTTTCAATAAAAAAAAAAATATATATATATATAATGTTGTAATATATGGATTCATAAAATCATGTAGCTATCATGGGAAGGTCCTTTAGTGAACCCGTCAAGCAGACCTGGTCATTCATTACGGAGGCGTATGACACACAAATGCGCGCGTGCGTCTGCGTATACGTGCATATATCGCCGGCGGGTCTTCGGTGACTAAAGTGACTATCCAACTAAATTTTTTTTGAGATGATAATTTTGATGGCCATACGTGAACTAAAACCGCCAGTCAAAGGGAAGGAAAACGTCGAAGTCAATAGGTTATTCAATAATCTTTATAAGTTCACTTTAAATATTTATCTGTACGAGGGTGGGCTGAAAAGTTCATAGGCATATAATGAAAGAGTGATGTTGCACATGTGAAATTTTTCATGCGTTAATTCTAAAGTTTATTATTACTGCAGTGTTTCTTTCCAGGTAACTGACATCTTACTATTAGAAGATTTCTAAAAGTAACTTGTTGCAAATTCTATTGAAAATTGAAAAAACTTGGCATCGTAAGCTTATCAAGTACCTGCAGAAAAAGGGTTTAACCTCCAGGGACATTCACGCTGACATAAGGGGATG
>NC_042998.1:15573671-15576171 GCF_006345805.1 Octopus sinensis
TTCAAACGCCGTTGGTGTATTTCTAATCGAAGAATAATGAGATTTTTGACTAAGCAGTGTATTAAAGTCCTTTTCAGATTACATTATCGACTACTGTCTAGAATAAAGCATACTGCACGGCAATAAAGTGGCAGAGTGATAGGCGATCAGTTAAAATTCCCTACTGTATTTGGCCTGGTAAATTTATCTTTCGGCTTTCTGGAGTCGATGAATTCGTTGAAAGCCAAATACCGAAGATAATTTTATATCATTATACTGCATATTTTTTGCGGCGCACAGTATTGCGCTGGAGTATTGTCTTCGGTATTCTCTCACAGTATCCGTTATCTCCAATAAACACTGAGGGACTGAGAGAAAGGATCTTAAACACTTCTTCAAAGAAAAGCTAATTTCCAAGTGAAACTCACCATAAACAAATCTGGGGAAAATATCTGAAAACGGGAATTAAAATAACATAGATACATGGACATATTATTTGTGGGACGAGTTTAGTTATTATACTATGTGCCGCACGGAAAAGTAAGCCCGGTTTCGTAGCATATTATAAATACAGAACTAAATTTACGAGGACTAGAAAGGATTCATCAGCAAATAATATTTTTTAAATGGTTTCCTGCGACATCAATACACAAATGTACACGTCTAAACATGTTTAGATACAACCGGCGTAAAATAGTGATGTCGATGGCGGCAACCACATGCCTGACATTGTCTTGTTGTACCTTTATTATGGGCGAATTTTTTTTTACACCGTACAATTCGAGTGACCCCAGACATAATAATCACATGTTGAAAGATCAGGAGAACTAATCTTTGCTAACTCTGCTTTCCTCAGAGAATATGTCATGGACTCCCTGCATCGGCACAAAAAGTATCTGGCAAGCCATCGCGCCCTACTAGAAGTACAAGGTGGTATCAAAAGCTCCCCGGACTACTTACGTTTAATAAAAAAAATCTCATTTGCCTAAGTTAAGTTTCAACATCATTTCCTTCGAAATAGTTGCCTAGCACAGCAATACACCGGTCCCAGTATTTCTACCACTTTTGGAATCTGGTCTGGAAGTAGTTTCCTCTCAGAAGACTTTCTGCGATAGTTCTGGAACTCGTTAACATTGTTAAAACGGCAATCTTTGAGTTACCTAATCGTTTTGAGGAAGAGAGGGATGTCTGCAGGTGCTACATCTAGCGAATATGGCTGGTGCAAAAGCGGCACTATGTTGCTTTTGGCGAGAATATCACAAGTGGGAACCTGGAGGCATGGTGCATTATCGCCATTAGGAATCCAATTCTAGCGCTCCACAGAACCTATCACTTTCGCCGAATGCCCTCCGTCAAGCGCGTCACAACGACCCTGTAGTACTCTCGATTTATGGTCCGACCTTGGAGACGAATTTCCGATTTTTGGGAGTGACGCTCATGGAAGTTTTTTCAGATCGCTCGTCGTCTTCTAGGGATGTTATTCAGCTTTTGAAGCGCATATGTCACTAGAAAAATTGCGTACGACCCATTGCCTCACTACCCTAAGCCTACCATTGCATTCCCAATGCATTTGTAGCAGACCTCCAAAGTTTAACTCAGAATTTCACGCTGGGTCTTTGTTCCTACCCATGACACGATCGCAAACTATAATATACACTTGATTACAAAAATACAAATTTCACAAATTGCAAAGTAAACACAGTGATGTAACTCGGTACACTGCCTCATAAAAGTCACTGCTAGCTCTCAATGCGCACGCAACCGAGTGCTGTCATCTGTTGTTGCGCGAGAAAACTAGTTGGGAACATTTTTGCAGCACATCCTCCCATGTCTTTCATCTTCTGTAAATTGAAAACAAAATTGGTCCAAAATCTGCATGTAGACCTCTATGTTGACCTCCCTGTTGACAAGACACTAAAAATATCGGTTCAATGATTCGTGGCTCTGGCAGAGCACAACAAACACCGATGATTTTTTGATTGTGAAGTGCCTGCTCATACAAAAGGTGAGGAAACGTTGCCGCCAGTATCGTATGTTTCGTTAATGTACGCGGCCGGAGAGTTGAAAACACACCTAATAACGCATTACGAATTGGAGTGGGTGTAGTTTTTTTTTAGCAATGCTATTCAGAAACCATATACAGCAACTCACGCGTTTACGCTTGTCATCCACTTTAATTGCTGCACACTTGTGGAATGATATGTCTTCTAATTTAGATTCTTGGGCACTTGTTGACATGACTTCCTGCATATGTAAGACTGCTGCGGCAATTTACGTGTTCATTTCTTTGAACTTCAAATAATCACTTGACTAACTCCTGCATTACATTTGGCGTTCAAACTGTATGGCGTTTTAGTGCGCCAATTCTTAACCGACATCGTTCTGTTTGCGGGCAAGCCCTTACGCTCCAAAATATGCACTCCTTCCACTATTGTGTAAGTCATCTCGCTGAAAACGCCAAAGAAGTTAACTCAATTGAATCATACAATCAAGCAATGAGACGAGAATGCACCGAGGATAA
>NC_042998.1:15581171-15601171 GCF_006345805.1 Octopus sinensis
TTTACCCACATCGTACATTCTTCTTTATCTTCTTGATACTTCTGTGTTTTGAGATGATAAAGTCATTCGATCTCTGCTTCTTGCTACCCCGTTATAGCCACTACTTCTAATTTTTTAATAAATTCGAATGCTATTTTTTAAAGAAGCGACTTATCCAAAAAGTTTGGTTGTATTCGTCAATATTAAGGTGTTATTGAAGGCAGAAAAGCTGGCAGAAACGTTAGCACGCCGGGCGAAATGCGTAGACGTATTTCGTCTGCCGAGTTCAAATTCCGCCGAGGTTGACTTTGCCTTTCATCCTTTCGGGGTCGATAAATTAAGTACTAGTTACGCACTGGAGTCGATAAATTAAGTACCAGTTACGCACTGGGGTCGATAAATTAAGTACCAGTTACGCACTGGGGTCGATATAATCGACTTAATCCGTTTGTCTGTCCCTGTTTGTCCTCTCTCTGTTTAGCTCCTTGCGGGTAGTAAAGAAATAAATATTAAGGTGTTATCACACCTCTTTATACCTGTTTAAAACTTTACCTGCAGAGGATGAATTTTATGCCATGACGTAATTTATGAGTACGTCAATACGATTCTATAATTCTCCCGAAACAGCTGTCGTAAATTTTAAACATCAATTGTGTTCTAAGACACATGCATGCACGTACACACACACACACACACACACACACACATATATATATATATATATTAAAGGTGAGCATTAATCTGTTTCAATAATGTTTGATTTGGGATTAGCATTCACTAGAAATCTGGTGCAATAACTGTAATTCTTAGCTTTATTTATCTATACAAAGGCAAACAATAACATAATTTATAATTTGCAGCTTGGAACCGTAGATATTCCTCGTTAAATATTCTTATTTCTGCGTCTATGTATAAATTTATAGATCTTTATAACATTGTTTCATTACGATGAACATTTCGACAACGTATTCGATTTCACTCCAACGTTAATTCTATGTAATATTTAGTACTGGAACACATGCCGTGAAAAGCATAATAATTTTATGCATAGGAAAACGATATAGGGATAAATACTAGCAGTGCTTTAACACGAAACAGAAGAAATATACTGTGTTAATTATCGAATAGTTTGATGTTGCCTGATGTGTTATACTTCTGAATAGGAATTGAAGACATACTTCCTGTCGAATAGAAACGCCGTAGAATATCACTGTAACCGATGAGTCACCGCATATTGACAGAAATATATATCTTAGACGGTGAATAACTAGCAAGTGGAATGGATCCATTATTGGAAGGCATATCAAATGATACCACGTACTTGGAATCAGCAGGGTGAAAATATTTGGCATTTATTATGGCATAGAAAATATTTATTGAATTGGTGTTGATATATGTTTCAAATTTGCTGGGTATCGTCCAAAGGCGGTTCGTATTCTTATTTATAATTTTCTTTAAATTGATAATATATATCTATATATTCCGTAAGAACAAAATATGTTGCCTACGTCTGTTATATCTTGAATGAATGTAATATCTATAGATAGGTTCATATAGTACTTCAAATCTCAAAAGTTGATGTTTTCAGCAGATATAACTGGGAAGCATAGTGGAATGGATGTACAAGATGTTTCTAATTAAAGAAAAATGTTCGAAAATACTATAAAGTGTCTGAGGACATCATACTTCCAGATAACATGATGAAATTATTGGGATAGCAAGGGTGGGATGTACATATCTTGTGTGACATAATGGAATAGAAGTACTATAAAGTTTAAAAAGAATGTACCATGTGGTTAAAACAGTCTAAGACAGAAAAGGAACTGGAAGGAACATCATTAGCCGTATCAACATTAGGACGTTATTGAGACATTGTGTTAACTATTTTTGATAGAAGAGAAAAAAATCCTGTGTAATGATTAGATACAATAGAATCTTCTGAATCTTAACTGACAATGTGTTACAACCACGAAGTGTTATATGGAAACTGAAGATAACAAGGATAGGGAATGCCAGAAAATCAGTCAACGTAAAGTTATATGTCAGCCAAAGAGATCAGTAATGAATATAAATATGCAGATAAAAATAATACTAACAAATAGAATAATGGAACGTGAAATGAAAATGATCTAAAAATTAAGTTTGTCAGGCAAACAGAACATAAATAAGTTTCTTTAACCTAATTCGTCTTTCAAGCACACTATGGGAAATTTGTAGACTGTCAGCAAAGAGAAAAAGAAGCGTATTGTCTACTGTGGCAGCTGCTTGATTAATAATTAATGGGTTCAATTCGGAAGAGAGGCAGAGTGTAGTATACGAGTGCGCTTCAGAATGTGTCTGTGTTTATCATTGACATCGTAAGGATTGTGACGAGTTATGTCCCTTAATATTCAAGCGCAACTTAGTGATTCAGGAAATAGAAATAATCTCTCTCTATATAAACGGCAGTTTGTCTGTGCGTATTTCTGTGTGTCTGTTTGCTTGTACCCTCACCCTGACCACGGCTTTCAACCGATTCTGATGAAACTTGACACACACATTGCCCAATGTCATAATTCAAAACTAACGCAGCGAAAATTTTGAAAAGTTCCCCCAGTTCTGAAAAAATCGATAAATTCGACATGGGGTCGAGAATCAGAAACACAAACCGCAAACTGTCTAGGGGACGCAACTCCACCTTTTTTACTCTTAAAAAATTTACCATCATTTTTTTCCATTTTTTTGCTATTTTTTGGCTATAACTCTCTAAAAATGCTTTATAGTTATTTCCCTTACAAACCTGCGCAACGCCAAGCGATACTGCTAGTTGATTATATATGTGCCAAACAAAAATTAAAACTGGAGACGATATGATTGGAAGAAATCCTTGAAGCAGGAGTGTCATCATGGACAGTGGACAGTGGACAGTTTAAGTAACTGACCCTATTTGGATATATGTGTGTGTGTGTGTGTGTGTGTGTGTGTGTGTGTGCACGCGCGGATATGTGTGTGAGTGTGTGTGTGTGTGCGTGTGTTCATTCTTATTTTCTGTTTCTTGTTTTTTTTTTCAATATGAATACATACATATAATGCCTAATACTTTGAGCAAATGTTTTGTTACAATCCCGGACCAAGCACCGCTTAGTGAATGAAAATGGAACTTTGTGAAAGCTTGTCACGGTAATATACGAGTGTGTTCGTAAGCACCTTGTGTATACATAATTGTATGCAAGTATGCAAGTATGCATGCGCGCTCGCATGTGTATTTGTGACTTTCTCGTAAAAGAAACATTTTGCAGTTAATCAAACCGAAGAAAAATGCCAAAATCGTGAATGTCAGTTTTAGCAACTGACACATTAAAGTCATCTAATCAACGCCGTTCATTATTAGAAATCGGCCATAACCCCACAAAGAAGAAATAAGAGAGACAATTGAATCAGCCTTATAGAAATGATCTCCCAATCTCCACTGATATATATAACTGGAGAAATAAGCGACAAATTCTATACAACTTTTATTGGAATTGAGACTATTGTTTTGAAATTAACATATCCGGATATAGTGTTATTATATTCAAATTCTGAAATAAAACGCAAAATATGTAATAACAAACATCTTCAGAGACAAAATATTTCGTGGAGACAGAGTATATTATAGACGATCACTAAGCTTTATACTTATTCATCTCTTAAAAATTACAATACATAATATATTTATTAGTATTAAGCGAAATGAGACTCGATCGTCAAAGAACTAAAAATGTAAATGATCAAATTATGACTGTATTTTTGATTATGTATGTATGTATGTATGTATGTATGTATATATCTATCTATCTATTTATCTATCCCGCCATCCAACATGAATGATGAATGTAATGTTTTTCATGAAGATGTATAGTGTTCTGTGCACACAGCTACAACACACACACACACACACACACACACACACACACACACTCACACACACACACACACACACACACACACATATATATATATATAGAATTCACAAGAAAAAAGAAAGACGAAGACAGGTGGCGTAAACAACAAACGGATGTATTAGTATAACGCTAGAAAAGTGAAAAAGTCTTTAATGTTTCGAGCCTACGCTCTTCCACAGAAAAGAATACAGAAAAAAGAAAGAGAGAAAATAAAGAACGTGTAGTGGATAGCGATCTATCATGGCGAATATATATATATATATATATTATATATATATATATATATATATTATATATATATATACCCATATACATATATATGTATATATTACAAATAAACATATGTGTCCACATTTTGAATTATGCCGTACATGGAATATAACTTAACTATCATGGAATACATACCAACTCAGCACGAAGTTACTATGTAGATTCTAAAATGAAATGTTTACGCAGGAAAAGAAAACATGCTAATTCACTTCATAAAGACATGTGATATTATTGCTTAAACTAACCTTTCACATAATGGAAATGGAGTGTTTACTTTAAATATCTATCGATTCCATAATTCAGTAACGTACTATGATTATGGTATGTGATAACATGTGTTATTCAGAAGAACGAGAATTAGCCTGAACTAAGTCGCTCTTAGGTCACAGAATTAATACAAATAGTTACGTTTTTAAAGACCAACTACATTGTTTCAACGGCGTAATTCCTTAAATGATCATTAAGTAATCTAAATAATGGATGGCCCTCCATATGCATTAATGCGTCGTATATGCGTATGTAGAAATGCATGCGTATATAATTATGAATAAAATATTATAAACATACAGCAATACACTTACATTTATATACACATACTTATATATGTATGTATATATATCCAGGTGTACACAGGGACAAGTTACATACACACGCATACTCACAAATATATGTATTTATATATAAACAATAAGCATATGTAGACACTCACGCTGCATGCTTTTATGCGTATATGTGTATGCGTGTGTGTGTGCGTGTGTGTGTCTCTGCATACACGAGCGCACGTGCGCGCGGGCACACATATGCATGCGCGCGCGCATACACACACACAACATACACGCACCTATATACGTGTGCCTGTTTTTGATTTAGCGAGTCTTACCGCATGTATTACGTTTCTGAAAATTCTGTACAATAGCTTGACCCCATAAGGTGTTCTCTTAGTGGTTTAACGAGTTAATACTATAACTTTGCTATCCTTAAATTTAATTTGTAAACTGAGTCATAACAAACGCACATGAAATTACCTTCTGAAAGATAAGTAGATTATTCTACCGAAGACTCAGTTTCTTTTCTAATATATAAGTTAATAAATATCTCATTCGCAGACAAATCAGGCTTTCGAGATACGTATATTTAGTTTATTATTGCCCCCTCATATCAATAAACTTTTATTAGTAGCATAATATAAGAATCTACACATCGTCAAAATATATGCCTGTGTTCCTTTTTCGCCACTACGTTATTATAGATCCAAACTTACCTTGCAGTGTAATAATTATACCGGCAAAAAATCTTGTGAATGAAATTTGGTAATCTCCTATGTGCACGAGACTAGCAGAGATGCCAGACATATACTTTGATGGTAAACGCAATCCGGTACTGCGTTTCGCAGCGTCATCAGAGGCTTGGTTGTTTTAAGGAATTGCAACCGTGTTTCGTGGTCTGCTACCACAACAGCTCCTTTATAGGATCCAGTTAGCTCAAGACATCATCAGGAGGAACCACGTCCGGTTTCGGCCTCTTCTCCTCTACCGTTTTGACGTGGCGCCCCCCCCCCTTTCGGAGGGGTCTTCACCTCTGGTGCTGGGTGCATGTCTTCTTTCTTCTTTCTTCTGTTCCCTGGCCTCTTCGATGCATCGTCAGCGAGTGTCAGCCGGTGACTGACTGTCTTGTCAAATTTCACCCTTTAAATATCTGCCGCAAGACTCCAGCAGGCAGTCCCAGCAAGCAAGTTGTCACGTGACACTGTCTCACCTTAACTGACTAGAGGAGGCGCGTAGTTTTAGCCCGCGCTTTTTCTAATCGACCGTCACCTGGTGTTGCTAGAGTGTCAAAAATCTGGACAAATTGTTTGTTTTGAGGATAATATTTTCCTACACTTCTTTCAGTTCCAGAGATCGCATAACATACTCGGTGTTCATTTTCCTCCCGATAATAAATCAGATAACAAGGTTGTTGAGCCTAATTACATAGCTGAGGCTAATTACCGTCCAATTAATATCATGTTCAAATATTAGATATTTGCACAATGTATATAAAAGACTGAGAGCTATTAAATTAGCGTCCAAATTTCAATATTATTCCTAAGTGTGAAGCGGCTATTTGGCAGAATCGTTACCGCTGTGAGAAAATGCTTAGCAGCACTATGTCCGTCTTTACTGTCTGAGTTCAAATACCACTGGAGTCGACTTTGCCTTTCATCCCTTCAGGGTCGATAAAATAAGTACCAGCTAAGTACTAGAGCTGATGTAATCGAAGTACATCTTCCCCGGAAATTGCTGGACTTGTGCCAAAAGTTTGAAACCAATATTATACACAGAAGTCAGAGATCAGTAAAGAAGTGTAGTTGTGCAATCAGCGTTCTTAAATTCCTTTCAAAGTGCAAAAAATGGCATTATCGTGTAGGATTAGAGACTATTCCTACCACTTAGAGATGCAACATTTTCGGCAAACCTGTAATAATACAAAGTATGATCAATGTTTGTTCCAGGAGGGTTTAATTAATTTCAATACTTCTGAAGGATTATTTGATCCTGTCACACTTCGTGAATGCCCATCGTTTTTGCTAGTTGCCTTGCAAGCTGTTTCCAAATTTAAAATTTGTTCAATTTCGTCAACTTGTGGTGGTGAACTTCACTTTCATGTTCAGATATTTATTTCATCAAGTTCTTCATTGTGGGCATTCTCGTTTCATACACAATTGTTGGTGTCTAGTTAGGTTTCCCACATTTTAATCTGTTTGCAATCCTATAGTTTGAAATGCAAGTTGTTAAGTTTACTTCAATATTTGTTGAATATTTTCACTATACTCATGCGAAGAGATTTGTAAAATCAACAAAGGAAAACAAAAGCGGGAAGCATCAACAAAACCCCTTCACCTTCACCTCGTGCTGCTACTACTACTACTACTACTACTACTACTTAAGAACCAGCATGTGATCTACGTAATCGGTCTTTGTGAAACAGCAGCAATGAAACAAGATTCCACTCTATTCTATAAGTATAAGAAAAAGTTCCGTTGTATCATGTAGTCCTAGATACACGATGCCAAATAAAATCTATGCAATGGTCATACCCAACTCTTTTTGTTCATAGTTCTGCTTAGTCATAGTCGACTTGAAGCTAAAGAACAAAATAAGATCTACTCTATTTACGGTTGATTATAATTATCATTTGAAAGAGTGTTTAGACATAATATTTGAAATGCAACAGTGAAGTCAGTGTCATAAACTGATAAACTCCACTAGTGACATCAGGTCTAATTAACTAACATCTGAAGTCACACCAATTAGATTTTATTGATTCCGGTGCATTGTGTAATGTTACTAATAGAGGACTATATGATAAAGATTTAATCTCATTGATAATCAACCAGTTTTATGGCTCTTACTTAAAAGATGCCATTCTCAAGTGTTTGGACCAAACAATGGTTTTATGGCAACTTAATATTTCAAAATATTATATTTGATATTCATCAGCTATACTATTAATTTTCAAGGCATAAACCATAGTCCATCGATAATATCGTTGGACATATGAATCAAATATTTCTTATACACGCCTAAACAAATCAAGCACGTTTTGATAAAAAATAGTTTGTAGTTTGAAGTAAGTAAGTTGCCAAACAGTTTTTTTTTATTAGATTTTATGTTTAAACCAGAAAACATATACTACCTAGACATATTTGCTTACTGAAATTGATTCGGTTTCAAAATAACGCGTCCTTGGAGATTATGGGAAACTAACATAAGAAAATAATTCCTATATAAGTTATCTTGGTGCTATAATGTTAAATATATCAGCCATATGGTGTGTATATTATTAATTCTGTTTGTATATTGATTTTCTTCTATAATCAGAAGAAACTTAGAAAAAAAAATCTAAAATCAAATTTGTACATATAAAGTAAACATTTGCAGACTGCTTGGCTTATTATATGAAGACATGAAAGGCAGTTATATACCAACAACACCAGTGACAGCAGCAGTAGTATCAGCTATAACAACTCATATAAATACAAAAAAACTACAACGTTAATTTCATCTAAACCTAAGATTAGACGTTTTCTTTAGTAGCTTGTGACAAAGCAGAACTGAAGGAATTGTCAAGAATGGTGATTGAAATCAATACAATGGTGACAGGAAGCAGTATAAACTCGAAGTGAATAAGTAAACATTGTTGAGATAAGGGACCGAAGCGAATATTAAGGAAATTTTCAATTTGACGAAAGAGAGATATATGATGTTTAATCGTAGAAAAATATGAAAAAAAAAAGCAAATAAACAAACAAACACAAATATTTGTCAAACAAATCGAAACAAGTATGATTACCGTTCATGAAATATTGATGAAAAGAAAATCGATGTCTATAACTTGTGTGAAACATTGAAGAACAGTCGTTATTTGTCAACTGGTTATCTTACCCAATTAGTTGAACTATGAGAGAATTTCAAGCTTTGTAATTTATTTTTTCGATAGTTTTTTTCAGCATAGATCGATTCTAACTCCAGGATATTTTTGTTTACTGATTGATTTTTTCGCCTCATCAGTTTTCGATCTTACTAATCAATAAGTAGAAACTGGTGGAACAAAAAAAAAACAGAATTATACTTAGACTGCCACACTGCCCTTCGTTCATACGATAATCTTCTATATACAAGAAAATGGGTATTGTGCAGAACGTCGGGGAAACTATATGTACAGCCATATATAGGTCATTACGTCTAATCATAGACCTGAATACCCGGGAGCAATGGCTGTCGTCAACGGAGGATAAAATAAGATTATACAACATATAATGAGAAATAGCAAATAAAACAGAACCTACAAATGTTAGACTATACAGAGACGAAGAATTCAAGGTGTAAATTATTATGGACGTATACGAAAGCAAATTAAGAAATGGGTTAATTAGTATATCGAGGGAATTTATTCTAAAATATACACGAATAATTAACCAGAAACTTGGTATATTCCAGAGACATAATTCCCTGTCTAGTGTTTATGTTTTGTAAGCATCGACATTACCATAAACGAAACTGAGAACCGTTACCCATTAATGAATATTGTAACCGTGTCACCAAAATATTTAAGCATGTCACAAGCAATAACTGTACAGGCATTTCCTCGCTATATGCATGTAAAACAATATTACATATCGTATATTATTTTAGTTCGTTAGCAAGAAATAATGTCAATGTCGTGCAATTTAAATGAAACAGTCATAACCTAGCATGGCTCTATACAGATACAGTATGAAACAGATGTATGCAGTAATTTCTTCCATATCGTCAAAATATATCCAAACGCCTTCAATGACTGTTTCTCTGTCAAAATTCTATAATAGGCTTAGTATTGATCTTGCTTTGGTTATCTTTGATTATTCTTGTAAGGTAGGGTCACGTATTTCTAACATTGACGAAAAATCCAAAAGAATATACGATCATCCTTGTACAAATATGACTGAAGAAACTGAAGTAACAGTACCTTTTACAATAAAGCATGTTCAAAGTGCTTGCTTCGAGAGACATTACAGGAGCTACATATGTATTGTACACACACACACACACACACACACATTTATATATATATATATATATATTAGCAATAATAAATCTCTGAACGAGATGTAAAAAGTAACCGCTCGACAACGTAAAGTATACTAGCCATCTCAATATGGCTAACCAGTAAGGGTGCGTGTTGCTGTAGCTTTTAGCCCCAGGAGATCATCGTCTCCAGCTGGCTTTAGTCACAATTTCTGTGCCCTTATGGTATTTGCAAAGGGAGGTCATCCATTTTACTTAGGTTTACTAGGTTTACTTAGGTTTACGAGAGAGGGATGACCTCCCTTTGCAAATATCATAAGAGCACAGAAAGTGTGCCTAAAGCCAGCGGGAGACGATGATCTCCTGGGGGGGCTAAAAGCAACAGTAACACCCCCCTCCTTAGTGGTTAGCCATATTGAGATGGCTAGTATACTTTATATATATTATATATACGTTATATATATTAGGTTGTCAAGAAAGTTCTTGGGATGTTTAGCTTTTAAATTCAGATGCACATATCTCGGCTCAAAGAAAACTTTATTAATCGAAATAGACATCATCAGCAGCAGCGTAAACATCCTGCGTTCTGGTGTCGCTTAAGTCGTTGAAGGCGTCTTTAGCTTCGTCATGGTTTTTTAAAGCATTTCTCACGCAGGAAGTTGTCGAGATGCTTGAAAAAGCGGTAGTCGGTAGGGGAGAGGTCTGCTGAATATGGCGGATGAGGTAGAGTTTCGTTCAATTTCTGCAGTGTCAGTTTGTGACGTGCGGCCGAGCGTTGTGTTGGAGAAGAATCGGTCGTTTTCTATTGACCAATGCTGGCTGTTGTTTTAGGGGTTTCTTATGCATTTTATCCATTTGCTGACAGTACTTCTCCACCGTAATGGTTTCGCCTGGATCGAAAAAGCTGTGTTGGATGAAGCCGGCCGCAGACCACCAAACTGACATCATGGCCTTCTTTTGGTGCAAGTTTGGCTTCGGTAAGTGCCATGGAGCTTTGTCAGCGTCCAACCATTTAGCTTAGCGTCACCACTTGTCGTAAAGAATCCTCTTTTCATCGCAAGTCACAATCGGGTCGAGAACCTAGTCGCTCTTGTTGCGTAAAAGAAGAGAAGACGACACATCAAAACGATGTTTGTTTTTTGGGGTTGTCGTTTAAATCGTGCGGCACCCATTTCTCAAGTATTTTTGTTTTTCCAAACTCTTTCAAGTGGTTGGAAATTGTATACGTTACGTCTAATTCAGAAGCAAGCTCTCAAGCAGTGGTACGTTGAAAGGCTTCGATTAAGGCTCTTAGTTGAAAGTCGTCAAAATCCGATGGTCGACCACTACGCTTATCATCTTCAAAACTCTCGTCGCCGCTACGAAGGTTCTTGACTCCCCATTGTGCTGTACGTTCATTGGGGGTTCCTGGACCAAACGCATCGTTGATATTGCGAGCTGTTTCAACGGCTTTTCGGCCTAGCTTTAATTGTAATAAGAAAATTGTGCCAATTTGCTTTTTCTCCATGTTGGAGACAACGTTCCGGAAACACAAAATGGCCTACTTATTGAAAAAGAAAACGAGTAACACGATTAGATAGAGGGGAAAACGGTCTTTAAAATGATAAATAAGGTCAAAGTAATTTAGCGAAAATTCATTTGAGCATACATCAATCAAAATCAAACTTGAAAATTTTGACAACCTAATATAATAATTTTTAGTAAACCTAAAGCTTGTGATACACAATACACACATCCATTCAGATAGAGAAGCAGAGATAATATACATTCGATATGGAAAGATGAGGAAATGATAACCGTTTAAGTAAAGAAAGCATAACAGCAAATCTAAGAAACTATATCATCTGAGGTCTTACAACAGGCTGAATTGCCTTTTGTAGTTGATACGTAGATGAGTAATCTTTTCTTCTTTGCATAAAAGAAAATTCGTATTGCAGTTGTTGAATCAAATTTCTCTGTTTCCAGGTCAAACTTGAAACCGTTGATTTTGAAACAACTATGAAATAAGAGATTGGATGTCGCGATATGACAAGTTCATTAATCACCTCAAGACTTCGTTCATTCTTCCTTTTACAGCTGAATATATATGTAAGAGCCACACATGAAGCTAGTGTTTTCCCTGTCCAAAACTTTTACTAAACAGTAAAATCTTTGGAAGGGAAAACACGAGCGAGCATTAGTGCCATTTACTATGTTAATATTGATAGAGTTTCTGATCTATCGCCTAATGCCAAATACATGTTCAATGCAGGCAACATGATTTTCTTTTTCAAATAACCAACTTCTCAACTAAGTCACTTCCCTTCAACTAACAATTTCTAAAAGCAGTAATATATTTATCCATGGAATGCTGCAAGTGACACGTATGTTACTGATTATTGCTAACTCGTAGCTTAAATACCGGCCAATAAAAAGCGTTCTGACCTAGTCAATGCATGCGCAATAGAGGCTGCGTATGGATTTTAACCGGTAATCAACCACAATCTGCGCCTAATGATGCAGAAACTCCGAACAGCGCTACAGATGTTCCCCAAATATTCCAAAAGATATACTCCAAAAATTTGTATTAGGTATTTTCATTCCGTTTGTTATAATCAGTATCATATATATATATAATATATATATATATATACACAAATATGAGAGAGAATCCACTATGTGGACGCTCTTACGCTAGATATAGATCCGCAATTGGACTCAACCACTAAGAATTGTTCTCAAGAAAAAAATTCTAGTACACAAAGAACGTAGGCAGGCAGGACAAATGAAAAAGTAACAAAAATATAGATTAACTCCACACAATTGTTTCACTGTTAATAAATTATGCAATTCAACTTACATAACTATCCTCAGATCATCAGTGGAGTACGTCAAAATATAATTTGTTGAACTGAACGCTATATATTAACACGAGGTCAGAGACACGAGCGTCCACATAGTGGATTCTCTCTCATATTTGTGTATTAATAATATTTACTGAATCTTAGTCTTTTATACGCTAGGCCACTGGTGTTTAAATTAATGTTATTAAATTAATATCCAATTTTTTCACCCTCATTTCGACTTTGAGTGGCTGTGTGGTAAGTAGTTTGCTAACCAACCACATGGCTCTGGGTTCAATCCCACTGCGTGGCATCTTGGGCAAGTGTCTTCTGCTATATCCCCGGGCCGACCAATGCCTTGTGAGTGGATTTGGTAGACGGAAACTGAAAGAAGCCTGTCGTATATATGTATATATATATATATGTATGTGTGTGTGTGTTTGTGTGTCTGTGTTTGTCCCCCCAGCATTGCTTGACAACCGATGCTGGTGTGTGTTTATGTCCCCATCACTTAGCGGTTCGGCAAAAGAGACCGATCGAATAAGTACTGGGCTTACAAAGAATAAGTCCCGGGGTCGATTTGCTCGACTAAAGGTGGTGCTCCAGCATGACCGCAGTCAAATGACTGAAACAAGTAAAAAAGTAAAGTAAAAAGTAAAAAGTATATATATATATTGATAAACGTTTCAACCACATGTATGTATCGTGTTACAATTAGTTTCGCGTACGTGCGTACGTTCAACAGGCGCCAATCGCAATTCGCATCTGATGAACTTACGCATGTACGGGACACAATTTGTAACGCGATTAGTGCATATAGGTGAAACTTTTAGTAAGACTGGTCTCTCCTTGGATGGCATATACTCAGTATTGTCTTTCACGCAATTAGTTTCTGTGTTATATATATATATATATATATATTAGAGGAGGCTCTTAGTAATAACAGTGTAGCAAAACGGCGGTGCATCAGCATGGCCGCAGTTCTGAGCTGAAACTAGAGAGAAATATATATATATATCGAAGTTATTCCACCAAATGTTGAATAATAGCATAGTGAGTTTTATATAGATCATTCGTAAGTAGTTTTATACATCATTGAATTAATCGAAAAATTTTATGTAAAATTATTAATAAACTTTATCACAGTTTATCAAAAGAGGAAAACATTCTGACATTGTTATAACGTGTAAAAGGTCAATATTTATGGGAAGAATAAGATGAAGTGTTACAGTATATATTTTGAAGTTAAACATCCTCCCGAAGAACCTGAGAGACCTGCATGGGGTGGATACAGATGTCTTTAAAATGAAGCTGGATCTCTTCCTGTCAGGTGTCCCAGATGAACCAACTTCACGGCAGGAGGGGCAGATGAGGGCAGCTGCATCGAACTCTCTCATGCACCAAATAGCAGCTGCTAGAAAGCCTTCATGAAGTGAAACCAAGTAGCAACACCAAATGGCGGTGCCCCAGCATGGCCACAGCTCATAAGCTGAAACTGGAAAAAATCAAAAAAAAATCAAATCAAAATCATTCGAGATGTAAAGCGTTTCTTATTAGTTGCTGATTGGAGTGTATAACTGGTTATATAAATGTACTGCATTGCAAGTCATGCAGACGTTTCAATATCTTCACATTTTCCTTTTAGATGTTGAAGGGGGATTATTTTGTTTCTCTTACTCGATTTTCTAGAAATATTCACAAACATGCACAGGTAATTTACCCAGTCCTTGACATTTCATACAAGAACTATGGAATCCGATTTTAAAGAATCCTTTCAGAACACATTGATTGTGCGTCTCTAAAATATTTTACCTACGCACTATTGTTGATATCACTGTTTGTACTTTTGTCTAATATCATATGTCAATAATTGCATGAAGGTACTTTCTTCACGTTCCTGTTTAACTGTGGCTTAATTTTGCTTTCACTTACCATACTAATTTTTATATTCTCATCTTATTTACTTAAAACAATACTTCAAGTAATATTTAAATCAATAGTAAAAGCTGTTACATGCTCACGAGAAATGCTTACAATGTGAATGTCTAACGATTTTGCAGATGTAAATCATGTAAAATAACCTAAATATGTCAGTCAACATCATGCGGCAAGCTAGAAAACAAATCGATTCTGCTACAAAGTATGGCACCCGAAGACAAAAATTATCGTATTATCTAAAAATTATAGAGCGGATTAAAATGCTTAAGTTAATATTACATCAAAATATTCTTAAGTGTATCACATTTATTTTATAACAGTATAGTTGCATCTGTTAATATTTATTCCTGTAAAGAATATTATAGACATAAATATTTCATTTAACTCCAGGAAGTCGACTACAATTTAGAAATATTACCATACATAAAGGTGAAGCATTCTGCTATCATCAATGAATTACGCTGTATTGATAAATATATGCATGTATTCTTTATGTGTACGTAAATATTTTGTGTGAGGGCGGGTGACAGATGGAGCTCATTAGCCGTGGTGAAAGCAACTCTTCTAAGAGAGGGACACTCTGACATAAAACTAGGTCATAATAATGACAGACCCTTTACTGACTGTTGATGGGTGAGATTGGGCTCCTGTTTTCAAACGAAGCCGTGATTTGGACAACCAGAATAAAGCTCTGAATTGACATTGGCTTTCAGTATCCTTTTCGGGAAAAGCCTAAGAGAAGGTACTCCGATATAAAACCTGCAGTCATTTTGCTTTGCTTGTGACTGGAATCTACTATTTTGACCCAGAGAGTGGCAAAAGTGATGTACAAGCGTTTGTCACTGAAATTTAATGAAATGCAGATGTCCTCGATAAAACACCATCAACGTACAATCATCACTTTTGAAAAGTCCTATGGTGATAGAGACATGGCGACGGACACTTATTAGGTATCTCGTCGTAGTTTCATATTCTTGGATAGCAAACGTATACTCCTATGAGATATAGCGGTCACGAGTCCAAGAAAGGTTCTACTTCATGTCACTATTGCAGTCTTCAAGTCTTTCGGAAAATGTACCCATGCGTAGTCTAGTTTGGAGGGTCGAGCGTTTCACATCCATATCTTTTAGCAGTATGTATCACGATGAGTGTGCTTCCCGAGGCTCTCATTGCCGGAAAATAGGCAAAGGTTATCTTAGCTTCTCAGCACTAGAATTTGTTCTTTGCTGAAATTGTTTAGCAGGTGCTGTCTGATTAATACTAAACGATATTCGAAGGCTGTCTGCATTGACATAAGCCTCTACCTCATTGACCTCTTTTTACACAGACTTGTTTCTGTAGAGGTTTCCAATTTATGAAATGATACAGGGGGGTTTAATTCTTTCTGGGATACAGTGTTGTTCGGCAACCATATTTTTCTAAGTCCTGTATATTATTCCCCTGTCATTCTATCTTTAGTCACAACACCTACGTATGATATTGTTTCATCAATACCCAGGTATTTGTAGCGTTCTTTGTGGGGAACAGAAGAGATAGTGAGACCATTGAGGCACAGGTTTCGAGTCAAAGGGAATAGTTTTTCACGTTCAGCAATCAAATATTAACATTTATTTTGGCCAAATTCTATTCCTCTGTAAGATGGAAAGGTTATTTACTAGAGCATTTGGCGTCATTAGTAATTTTAGCATAAAATTTTAGATTATCAACAAAGAAATTATGAGTTACATAAATAACTCTAGCTGCTGAAGATCATAGCATGTAGCCATTTCCTTTTTGTAGTTACAATGATAATCCATTTAATGCGCAAAATATACAGAATAACACTATCTCTTTCGAATACTTCCTTTAAAATATTTGACAATGGAGACGTTTATACATCATTTAGTTACAAGTGTGGGAGTTGTTGTTCATGTCTTTGTGAGCCTCTCAACGGTAGCATCTATAGTTGCAGGTATAGTTTCCAAATGTAGACACTTGAGCAACTATGAGTGGGGAATAGAATCAAACACTTACCTATTATCCAACGATTATATTCTCGCAAAGTTTCGGCGATGTTTTCCTACTTCAGACAGTACAGGTTTCTTTATCAAAAGTTGTTCTTTGCACCTGCCTGTTTATTAGACAATATGTTGCTGGATTTCTTATTATCCTGGTGGAATTATTTGAGCTATCTTGTGTACAGTTTGTTCATAATGTTTAGGCAAAAAGGCGAATCGTGTTCTGTCAACTCTTTGGTGCTATAGCAATCCAATTGTATGTCACTATGACGTTCTGTATTCCTGCTGGATATAGATATCAACAGTTTTCTGTAAAATGTCAGCTTCTTGTACTAATATGCTGCAATTGCCAGAACGAGTTTATTTACAGCATCGAATTGCTTTAGGAACTCCGCTCGTGATAAGATGGTTATCATAGAAGTTTAATCCCGAATGCGTTTCCATAAGCACAAGTCAGCGGAGTTGGTATCGCTGCGGTCTTAAGTGAGTAAGGGCGTAATAGGCAACACAGATAATAACGAGAGTGGCTTATTTGGATGGCCGATAACTCTTCAGAATTCATCTACCCTTTGAAATGCCTCGTATAGAATTCTACTGGGTGATTAAATAGCAAAAAGAAAAGCACCTTCCTCACAGAGCTAGCTCTGATAGGGTAGCCGGATTAGTCACCGATGACCCGACTCCCATCGCACGTGATTAGATGGTTGGCAATAGATAAATAAATAAATAAATAAAGGGAGAAAGATGGAATCCGCGAAACAGAGGTACAGAGAGGGAACACAACGGACCTTAACAATAGTTCAGTTGTAAAAGATGAGAAGCTTAAGCATATTGAAGGGCTGCGTGGGAGTTACTGCTGCTTATTACTAGGGTTTTTATTTTACTTCTATTTGGGGACTGTTGCCTCAGGAGGAAACCTTGCGGCAAGTGGCTACGCGCATGAGCTATTTGGTTCATATGGTGGTGGTTAGGGGGCTTGAGAGAGATGTTACGGGATGTTAAGGGATGTTACGGGATGTTACGGCAGTGAATTCGGATGGAGAAAAAAGTACCGGTGAATTGTACAGAGAGTGGGGGGGGGGCTAAAATATCTGTATCTAGGGGTGAAAAAGGCAGTAATGTAATGATTCCAGGATGAAATGGGCAGCGTAGAATTGTAGAAGTGCGAAATGGGTGCGAATCACGTGTTTCTACTGTGAAGTTTCTTAAATTTGAAAAGAAATTGTTTGATCATTTAAAATTCTATTCTAAATACAAAATATTTTCAATTTAAATAAATAATTATTTGAAAGAATTGGAAATGTATTTATTTTCTACTTATTTTCACTTTCAGAAAAAAATAGATGATGTATCAGACGATTTTTAATTAAGGAAATTATTGAAATGTAGATTTTCTTTCTCAGCAAAGACTTAATAATTAATCTGTTAATATTGTCGAAGCAGAAACGCTTAATTAAATATGTTAATATGTTTTATCTTATATTCAACAAATTCGGTATACACTGTACAGTATTTGCATTCAAGATGACTTCACAATAAACATATTTCTTACTGTATCTTCCCTTCACCAGGTTAAGTCAAAAGTGTTTGCAGATTTTCACAGATGATTTTTGGCATCTTGTATCTCCACGGTTTATCATGAAACTCATACAACTAATTGTTCCATGATTGCTGAATTGTTCATTCTTTATTTTGACATATAACATATGAACATTAAATGGCTAATCTTTGTTTTAGAGCTTTGAAAATGAGTAATGAAAAATTACAATTAGGACTATTTTATGCTACTTGTGGACAGTGCAAGGCCAGTGGCAAAAGAAATTAGTGATGTGTATGGAAAGACCAAGTACTCTCAACGAACATGAGGCATAAAACTGGTTCAGACGTTTCAAGGAAGATGACACCAGCCTAGAAAGTGCACCGAGGTCATGGGGACCTTGTATCGTAGAAGATGAGGTGTAGCTTGAAATAGATTAACAACCTAGTATACTTACATTAGCATTCTTACATTATCGGCAGGTTTTAGTCCTTGAAAATACCATGAGTCCACACCTTTACTCTTTTACTCTTTTACTTGTTTCAGTCATTTGACTGTGGCCATGCTGGAGCACCGCCTTCAGTCGAGCATATCGACCTCGGCACTTATTCTTTGTAAGCCCAGTACTTATTCTATCGATCACTTTTTGCCGAACCGCAAAGTGACGGGGACGTAAACACACCAGCATCGGTTGTCAAGCGATGGTGGGGGGAGACAAGCACAGACAAACAAACATATACACACACATACATATATATATATATATATATACATATATTCGACAGGCTTCTTTCCGTTTCCGTCTACAAATCCACTCACAAGGCATTAGTCGGCCCGAGGCTATAGCAGAAGATACTTGCCCAGGATACCATGCAGTGGGACTGAACCCGGAACCATGTGGTTGGTTAGCAAGCTACTTACCACACAACCACTCCTGCGCCTGTATAAGCTCGGTCTTGTGAACAGATAGAATCGAGAAGATCCTCATTGACTGACCAATGGGGATGCTCTTTGACGTGTGAAAATTGAAAACAATTGCTGGCATATCTTCCAGATCCCCATTTTGACGTTGAATTATAACTGAGGATGAAAAATGGATATATTTTCGTAATTCCGATGAGAAATATCATTGGCTTCGTTCCAGCAGAATTTCAGAACCTGGGGTCTAACAGGGGCGGTGTGAAGAGAAGGTCGTATTGTTTGACTGATGCAATTTAGAGGTTGCGTATGTTGTTGCATTTTCAGCATGTTCCAGATGGCCATGGTATGAACAGTGAACTTTATACTCAACAATTGTAGCGATTATACGACGCTTTGGAAGCCTGCAACGAGGAATTGGTCAATGGAAGATGCTCAGCCTTACAACAAGAGAATGTCTCAGCCTCACACTTCCAACGTGATCAAGCACAAACGTGAGAAGCTGGAAGTGCTGACTCGCTGTGCATACAGCCCAGACATTGCAACATCAAATTGCAACATTTCTGTAGCTATTGCTCGTTTTGTGGACAGACGGTGGTCCGACAATGTCAATGATGTCGAAAACGGATGCGAAAAGTATCTTTCTCTCTAAATAAGCTAAATGGTTTCTGGCAAAATGATGGCAACAGGCAAAAGAATATGGTGGTATATATACTGGAGAATAAAATCATTTATTATGTAATTTGTTTGATCTATTAATTAAACCATGAAATTTAAAAAGAAAACAACGATATGTTTGAATGTTAAACGAGAGAGATAAGAGAAAACTTTAAAGGATTTGGTGGTAGAAGTAGCAGTATCTGGCACAATCACACGATTCTCATTGCAGTCAAATTCGATCGAGCACTTTAATAACTGGTCTATGGATTAATATTAGTGTTCTCCCATACATATGTGTGTCTGACTATCTATCTATCTATCTATCTATCTATCTATCTATCTATCTATCTATCTATCTATCTGTCTGTCTGTCTGTCTGTCTGTCTATCTATCTATCTATCATCTATCTA
>NC_042998.1:15606171-15611171 GCF_006345805.1 Octopus sinensis
TTTAATGCTGATATCAAAATTTACAAAGACTTGCACACACACACACATATACACACACATATTTATACACAAACATAGAAACACGAGTAAATGTGTGTGGCTATGTGAGCGTATGTATAAACGCATCTGTACAGAACTACTACTTTGCAATATCAAGCGTATACCAACTTAAATCCTTCGCATTCACAAGAACGCAATTTCTATCTCATACACGCACCCGCACAAACACGTCCAGACATGCACACACAGGTGTATATATATATATATTATATATATATATATATATATATATATATATTATATATATATATATATATATATATATATATATATATATATATATATGTATATATATAGAGAGATCGTTAGCTCGTACACACATTTTTTTCTCTCCTTGTTCCTCTCCTTGTTTTTTTCTGTGTAACTTTCTGCCGAAGAGCGTAGGCTCGAGACGTAAAAGACTTTTTCTATTCCTGAGCGTTATACTAATACATTTGTTTGTTTGTACTCCACCTGCCTTCGTCTTTTGTTTATTTTCGTAAACTTTCCCTTTATATATATATATGTGTGTGTGTGTGTGTGTGTGTGTGTGTGTGTGTGTGTGTGTGTGTGCGCGCGTTCGTGCCTGTTGTGTTCTTGACCAAGACACTTTATTTCACGTTGCTCCAGTTCACTCAGTTGTAGAAATGAGTTGCGCCGTCACAAGTGCCAAGCTGTATCGGCCCCTTTGCCTTTCTCTTGGGGAACACTGGTGGCGTAGAGAAGGGACCATGAGCAGACCGAGAATCTCTGAAGAGCGCGCATTTTCTGCTATCTTTTTGGCATCATTAGCTACCTTTCTTCAACAAGATACTAAGGACTTGCTATATCGGCATTTGATTTGGTTATTTCTTGATGTTCTTTCATCGTTTCTTCTACTACTATTATTAAATTTGCCGTTTCTGCCACATTATTTTCCATCGTTAATATTTCTGCAGCCGTTGTTGCTTTTGTTATTCCCGTTATTTTTAAAATCAGTATGCTTCCTATATGGAACAAAACCGTCAAATATTAGATGCTACCACGTATGCTATCAATGCTAAATCTATGTGGTACGCGCAACTGGTTTGTATTTGATCTGTGTAAGTGAACACTAGATTTTAAAAGATATTTTATCTTTTACCTGTTTCAGTCATTTAACTGCGGCCATGCTGGGGCTCGCCTAGAATTTGTAGTCGAATGAACCAACCCCAGTGGTTATTTTAAGACTGGTATTTAGTCTATCGATTTCTTTGGTGGAACCGCTAAGCTACGGGGACATAAACAGACAAACACCGGTTGTCATCTGGTTATGGTGGGGTGGAGGACAAACACAGACGCACACATAAAAATACATGCACGACGGGTTTTCTATCAGTTTCCACAAACCAAATCCTCTCATAAGGCTTTGGTTGGCCCGAGGCTAGAGTAGAAAACACTTGCCCAAAGTACCACGTTATATACGGACCAAACTTCCACCCCAATTCACAATCATTTCATGGCATTAGCTCTTAAGATTGTGCCACTACCCTCAAAGGAAATACACATTTTCTTTAACAAATTAGAACCTCGACTCCTCTTTTTCTCTTCGTCCTCTTTTCTTCGATGTACGAAAATACTTTTTAAAATTATTTGTCAAAATTATTAATTAACACTCACCGGTAAAATTTCCACTTAATTCTTATTTTTATTTTCCTAAAATGTCCGTTGCGTCTTGCAACCTTTTCAATAGTCTTGACTCTGTCCGTTATTTACACTGCAGTGTAAATTTACACGCAGGGACTGGATTGATTATCAGAGCAGTTGTAAGCACATAAAAGACTATTGACAGCTTGTGTATACCTAAGGTTACCGGTAGTAAGCCGCTACATTCAAAATCCTACCAAGAATTAGACAGAACTTGAGTCACATATTAATAATAATAATAATAATAATAATAATAATAATAATAATAATAATAATAATAATAATAACGAAGGGGAAAACCATCTTAATTCCCAAATCAAATGAAACAACAAAACCAGAAAACTACAGACCAATAACCTGCCTCCCTACTATGTTCAAGGCATTTACTGCAGTGATATCGCAAAGGCTGAACAAGCACCTGGACGAAAACAAACTGTTCCCAGAAGAGCAGAAAGGATGCCGCAAGGGCTCATATGGCTGTAAAGATCAACTAATTATTAATAAAGCCGTAACTGAAGACAGCCACAGAAAGAAGAAAGGCCTCAGTATGGCCTGGATTGACTACAAAAAGGCGTTTGATAGCATCCCCCACACATGGATCCTCGAAACACTAGCCATTAACAAAGTAGCACCAACAATCATAAAATTCATAGAGCACTCTATGAATAAATGGCAAACAGTCCTACACCTCCAAACAAAAGAGTGACTCATGAAAACCAAAGACATCCCCATTAGAAGAGGAATATTCCAGGGAGACACGCTCTCTCCACTCCTTTTCTGCTTGGCACTGTCACCTCTATCTGATATGCTAAATAGAACTGGATGCGGATATAAATGTTACGGCAAAACGATCAGCCACCTTTTATATATGGACGACCTAAAACTATACGCTGCAAATGACAAACAGCTGGAAATACTATTAAAGACATTTCATGGATTTACCAAAGAAATAGATATGAAATTTGGATTAGAAAAATGCGCCAAAGTAACCATGAAAAGAGGAAAACTAGTTAAGAGTAACAACATCACACTAGATAAAACCAATGAAATAAAAGAATTAGACCAAAGTCAAACTTACAAATACTTAGGAATCCATGAACTAGATAAGACACAACACACACAAATGAAAGAGAAAATAAAAAAAGAATATTATAGACGAGTTAGATCATACTAAAAACAAGATAATAGGTATCAACACTTTAGCTGTCCAGTAAGTAATAAGTTACAGCTACAATATCCTTAACTGGACACGAAATGAACTGTCCAAAATAGATAGGAAAACAAGAAAAATACTGACAGGATCTAGGATGCATCACCCAAAATCTGACATAGAAAGACTATATATACAACGTATAGAAGGTGGTAGAAGCTTTATACAGCTGGAAAACTACTATAAATAACCACCATAGGACTGCAATATACTTACTTCAGAAGGAAGGAAAACTGATCCAGATAGCAGCAAAACACGAGCAAAAAAAAAACTGTTCTCAGTATTTAAGGAAGCTGACAAATACAAACAAGAAATCATACCACCTAATAAACAAGAAGAAGAAGAAGAAGAAGAAGATGATGAAGAAACAACAAAAGCTATAAAACAAATGAAATCCAAACTTAAAATAGAACAGCAATGAGCCATGATAAAACGATGGCAAGAAAAGCCCCTTCATGGTAAATACTGCACTAAACTAAACGCAAAAGAAATAGACAAAGAAAAATCCCAGCAATGGTTGAGAAGCTCAGGACTCAAAGCAGAAACAGAGGGATTTTTAATTGCAGCACAAGACCAAAGCCTCCCCACCAGAAATTACCAAAAACATGTAATGAAAAGAAATATTACAAGTAACTGCAGAATATGTGGAGATGGACAAGAAACAATAAATCATATTATCTCTAGCTGCCCAGTCCTGGCTAAGAAGGAATATATTCACAGACATGACAGAGTTGGAACCTACATACATTGGAAGCTATGCCAACATTATGGAATAACAACAGAAAAAAGATGGTATAGACACACACCAGAAAAGGTCACAGTAAACGAGAAAGGAACCATACTCTGGGATATGCCGATACACACAGATAGAGAAATTATGGCCAACAGACCAGATATAGTTGTCAGAGATCATGAAGAAAAAAATGCTTTCTAATTGATGTATCAATACCGGCAGATGACAACGTGTCTCTAAAAGAAATGGAGAAACTCTGAAAATACAAAGACCTGGAAATAGAGGTAACTAGAATGTGGAACCTGAAAACAGAAACAATTCCTATCATAGTAGGTGCATTAGGCATGATAAAAAATATTCAGACAAATACATAACAAAAACACCAGGACTTACAAACACATATAACATACAGAAAATTGCACTACTAGGCACTGCACACATCCTACGCAGAACACTTTCCATACAATAACCATCAGAGCATCACAACAAATCACAGCACATACCCAAGGCACACAGAGCTGCGTCGGTCGGTAGTGAAGTGAAAGCACGCTATAAAAATAAAACTACTGAATAATAATAATAATAATAATAATAATAATAATAATAATAATAATAATAATTAATTATTATTATTATTATTATTATTATATTATTATTATTATTATTATAATAATAATGATAATGGGCATCTCAAGGCTTACCATCCTGCAAGAAGTGCAAAAGATTGACTTAACTGGTACATCACACGTATTGAGAAGAGCATTGTCGATTTGAGAACTGTTGCTGCTCATGTATTTTAATTTAACTTAAAAAAAAAAAAGAACGAACTACTAAGTTTGGTTTAATGGCCTACCAATGTATACTATGAGTTTCTTTGCTCTAGGAGTCGGGAAGACACTCGGCAAGAAATGGAAACAAATTTGAAAGAAGAAAAAAAAGTAATAATAATAATAATAATAATAATAATAAAAATAATAATAATATCTGATCTTAACTGATTGGAAGTGTCATCATGTACATTGTTTTTTCTTGGTATAAAAGATGGGCTACAGCAAATATTCTGTTCAATAACACAGATTTGCTTGTCAGTTGTTTGACCTTAACCAGTTGAGCATGTCCCTTAGTGGCTGACGATATGTGCATCTCTGGTCACGAGTAGAAGTAGTGGGGGAGCATCATAGCCATGTGCTGAGAGGGATTCTTTGGGGTTTGTATAATTCACCTCTGGAAATATGGGTGGTTCTTTCAACATCATTAAACAACCTTTATTCAGGAACCTTTTGAGCGGGATGGGCTACTCGACCTGAAGAAAATTCTAACTGGGTCCCACCTGCAAGGTCATGCGCTGTTTAC
>NC_042998.1:15616171-15621171 GCF_006345805.1 Octopus sinensis
CTTTTCTTTAGCTCACCTTTATGGAGATGCTTAGGGTAGGCTCTTTAAATAATAAATAGTGATAGACTTGGCCCCACGTACGTAATTTACAGTTTTAAGTTCGTTGTTTTATTGTTGTGAGATTAAATTCTATCCCAATCGATTTAGCATTTCATACCATCACTATCAATGAAACAGTCATTTCTTTCTTATTGTCTTTTATTGTTTTCATTGTTCTTATTGTCTTACTATTTTTCATTTTATTGTTAATGTTATGTGATTCCTGTCACGTCTTTTTTTCCATGAGAGAATAGTTCCGAAGCAATGGACACCTCACTCTAGTTAAGTATGTATTTCTCTGTAGTGGAAATGGGACGAAAGTCTAAGTTGACATGAAAAGAAATTACAATATAATGTAAAGTAACTCAACCACGAAACACAAGATACAGATCAGATTGTAATATCAAATAGGAATGTACATACATACACACATGAATACATACATACATACAAACATACATTCATACATACATGCATACATACATACATACATACATACATACATACATACATACATACATACACGTACACACGTACCTATGTCTTTATATATATATCCATATATGTGTGTGCGTCTGTGTATGTGTGTCCGTGTGTGTATGCGCGTTCGTGATCGGGCGTGTGTGTGCGTGTGTATGCGTGTGTGTGTTTGTGTGTGTGTATGTATGTGTGTGTGTGTTTGTGTGTGTGTGAGTGTGTGTGTTGAAATTAAAACTAGCTCTTTTACTTCACCCAAGAACAACTGATATACTGCATAAAACAAACTGTAATCTTGGTTTATGAATGTTATTGAATTAAAAAGTATTGTTCAGTTCTATACATATATAACTCTATAGCAATTTTTATCTCCGGGGCTTGGCACTTCAGTACATTTAGACTTAAGTGAAGAAAATAATTGAAATCTGTCGAAGGTTTACTAACAATGTAGATTATAAAAATAATTAAATGCGCCCTTTTTAAAGCCTAGCCAGGCTCATGGACCCGGTTTCCCGGTTTCAATGGTGTATGTGTTCCCTAGCTGGACGGGACGCCAGTCCATCGCAGCGTTACTCATGTTTGCCAGCTGAGTGGACTGGAGCAACGTGAAATGAAGTGTTTTGCTCAAGAACACAACGCAACCTTACGATCATGAGTTGAACATCATAACCACTAAGCCAGGCGCCTCCACTAACGATGTAGATTACTGTAACTAAACACATCCCGTTGCTTTTCATTTTGTGGCTCTAATAATTGTGACATTTCTCCGTGCTACCTTGTGCAAAAGCTCCATGTTTTCCTCATCTCTGTCAAGGATTCCTTAAGGAATTAAGGCAAAATTTCCAGCCATCTTTGTCCTTTGACTTCTATAAGAAACAAACGCCATTTGATTTTCCGGCTGGCCTGCTGAAACTTTGTATGTTATCCATGGTTACATTCTATACTTAGGTCTCCTGCCGAATTGCTTCGCCTGAAGAATCCTTCTCGAGTTTCATTTCTACGACGTTCTAATCAAATACCCGTCGTACTGGATATGTGACGTCTCAATGTCAAGATCATAATTTAAGAGATAGTACCAGTGATCGCATCACAATTATTACAATATTTCTTTTGCATTTCAGTTAATATTATCCTCTGTACACTGCAACATAATTTCTTTTCCTGAACAGGCCCTGCTCTATTTAACATTGTCCCGAAAGAGATCAAAGAGGAAAAGGATCCCATCAACTTTAAACGGAGTCTGGATAGATTCCTTCAAGGAATACCAGATAAGCCACCCATAATTGGATACAACTCACCCAACAAAATCTCACTGGACCACAAACAAAACTTGACTTAAACAGGATTTAGACAATCATATCAGGTGGTGCTATTAAGTTAGACATGGCCTGGACCAATCTTTGGTCGAAACATATCTAAGTTTTTATCTACGTTTTTATCTGTGGTTCGACATTTTCGACAAAATCCAGCGGTTTACAAGTCTCTTGCGGTTTTATGCGGTATGAGCGATAATGGAAGCATATGATGTTGAGAAGAGATATAGATAATTAAAGAAGCGTTTGAATATCATATAATATAATTTAAAGACTTTAAATGTGTACTCTCTTCTGCGGGTTACAAAAGCAATGAGGCAAATATATACTGATTTAGAATACCAACGGGACAATACAAGAGGCAAATTTGAATGCATTCAATTGATAATAAAATGTATTCTTGTATAAAAATTCGAAAACGCATCTAAAACACCATATTGATTATTACAAAGTAAGAAAGAAAAATCTTGAGAAAACTTGTAAAAGAAGTAAAAGCGAAACTCTATGACGATATAAAAAAAAACAACAACTCAAAAATGCAATTCGAAGCAATAAAATTAAAAGAAAAAGAAGTATAAACGTAAAAGATAAAAAGAAATGTATAAGAATAGAAAGGGAATGCTGGCAAATAGATATTTTTCTCCTCTGCTTAGATATTTTTAGTTTGTCTTTGACAATTCTCACATTCGTCTCATTTCCATATTATTTTAATGCTTTCTATTTTAACGACTATTTCATGCCATTTGCTGGCATTGATATGTGACATGATGGCCGGTGGATGTAACTTGGAACTGCGGTTAATATTTGACCTTAGAGGTTTGTATATCGCATAAAATGAACGCTTATGTAGACGTTATGAGAGAATGTGTAGAAACGGGAAGTAAAGAAGGAAGGCACGACCCCATGTGATAGTACAATAGACACTCACAAACATATAGCATATACAGGTACATACAGACACACACATGCACGTACACAAACACACGCGCACGAAGACAATATACAAGGACACAGTTTGAATATATATATATGTAATATGTATATATGTATGTGTGTGTATGTATATATACATATATATTTTTTTTTTTCTCTAGTTTCAGCTAAACAACGTATATATAAATATATGCATATATAGGTATATAGACAAGCTATATATTTACTTTGTATACAGACCTATTTATTTACACCTGTATACACACACACGCATACACACACATACACACATACACACACACACACACACATCTATCTATCTATCTATATATATATAAATATATATATATATATTATATATATATATGCGTGTATGTATGTATTCTTAGGGGAATAATGCCATATAATTGTCGGTTTTAAAAGTGAGATCTATAATAACGATCAATTTTTTTTGCCTATATATCTATAAATAGTTTCGATATACTGACCACAATCTATTTCAACTGCAAAAGCACCATGCAGACTCCGCTTTGTTCCGAGTTTCCATGATATATATGCAGCGTGTGTAATTCGACAGTTACTGTGATATATAAGTTCATGCTAAATCCGACATAGTGCGTTTTTATATTACCCTGTGGCCATGTGTACATCATTTCTCAAATGTATATATAAATACATTTATGATATGTGTTCATATGAATTGTATATTTATATTTCTGTACTCTACGTAATTCCTTGCAAGGAACACGTTCATATTTACACAAAATCATACACACATAATACATAAATAAGCCTATATACAAGATATATAATATAATATATATATTATATAGATATATATATATATATAGATATAGATAAGAAAGTTTGTTTGGTAAAGCACGTGGGTGAATATATAAGAAAATAGTAAAGTGTGAAAAAACGACAGAAGGCTTAAATGTTAAAAAATATATATATTTGTGTCAAAATGTCTGGAGAATATTGGAAAAATTTTTTCCTTCCTTAAAATGACATAATTTTAAAATTTTTAAAGAAATTACCGGTTTCGCGTGAGCTTTTCAAATTCTTGTGACGTTATGTTTATATTGCATGGAGTTATCGTTGTTTATTTTCAGGAGATTTCTAAATAAGGGGAGGTAGTGAGTGATTTCTTCCGGTGTAAGGGAGGATAATCGCTTAAATTTTTTTCCTTTTCCTTTGTTAATTTCTCTGTGTCAGTATGTTCGGATGGTTGAGTCTGGGTTTGTACTTTTCAATGAAGAATGTTTCCTTGTTCAGTCTCATTTGTGTTGATGATCCGAAAGCACATTGGTAAAATGGGAAGATTAAAAATTGTGGCAGTAGTTGCTTTGCGCATTTCTCAATGTGCTCACTAAAAGGTATCATTCTATATTCTGGGAATGCAATCTGTTGAGGGACAAGAAATTCAAGATCAAATCTAACTTTACTTGTGCCTCTGAAAACATAATTTATGTTATTAAATGCTCGGGCTGCCACCAAGACTACGTGGGTTCCACGGGACTATCACTCAGGCGTAGATGCACACTGCATCGACAAAAGATTGCATTCCCAGATATAGAATGATACCTTTTAGGAGCACATTGGAAATGCGCAAGCAGCAACTACTGCCACAATTTTTAATCTTCCCATTTTACCAATGTGATTTCGGATCATCAACACAAATGAGACTGAACAAGGAAACATTCTTCATTGAAAAGTACAAACCCAGACTCTCAACCATCCGAACATACTGACACAGAGAAATTAACAAGGGAAAAGGAAAAAAAATTTTAAGCGATTATCTCCTTACACCGGAAGAAATAGAGAAACACTCACTACCTCCCCTTATTTAGAAATCTCCTGAAAATAAACTCAACGATATACTCCATGTAATATAAACATAACGTCACAAGAAAATTTGAAAAGCTACACGCGAACCGGTTAATTTCTTTAAAAATTTTAAAATTGTGTCATTTTAAGGAAAGGAAAAAAAATTTTCCAATATTCTCCAGACATTTGACACAAATATATATATTTTTTAACATTAAGCCTTCTGTCGTTTTTTCACACTTACTATTTTCTTATATATATATATATATTATATATATATATAGAATATAATATATATATTATAATATTTATATATATATATTAATATATATATATATATATATATATATATGTGTGGTGTGGTGTTGTGTGTGTGGTTTGTGTGTATATAGCTTGTCTATATATCTA
>NC_042998.1:15625186-15642686 GCF_006345805.1 Octopus sinensis
ATCCGAGATACACTGCTTCAATACATTATATTTTGAAGAGATATTTCTTCAATGAATATGTTACATAAAATATCGTAAAATATGTAATATTATTAACGCGTTAGAAAACATATGGATCTAATGGATACAAATTAATTCATCAATTAATTAAAGTATTCACCTGAAACTGGGTCATTTCAATACAAGGCATTTCAAATGAAAAACTATATATTTATATATGTTTTGTAATTTTTAGTTTGCTTGAGAAATGAAAAATTGTAGGTGAATATGCTAATTAATTAATTAATTAATTTTTACCCATTAGATCTAATTATATATATACTTTGATACTTTCATACTTTGATAAGTTTCAACCAGTATTGTCCCAGGCCATGTCTAACTTAATACCACCACCCGGCGAAGTCATTCAACTCATGAAATCGGACATGGCCCACTCGAGTAGAGAGTTATTGTTTACGGAAACATATCCGGGTGTAGGAGGTTTATTCGGGATGTCTTGAAGGAATTTGTCCAAATATTTCTGGGACTTTTTGGGATCTGCTTCTGTTTAAATGTGGTTTGGTGTAATGTTAAAGAGAACAGGGCCAATTGGCTTGAAATAGTTGTGTCCTATTGTTATGTGATGCGCGTATGATTTGTGTCGTCGGCGGAACTGTTGATGCCCAGCGTATTTTTAACACACAATCTCTGTTCACAACCAGTATATAGAAGCAAACACGTCAACATAAACATCGTACGAACATGATTACAATGTTGCATACATGTAGAGAATCACTCAACACACATATCAACGTGAGAATATAAATCGCAAAACTTGGCGATAAATGAAGAAAGATTGAAATAGTGTGAAGAATCTATAAGAGGGCATATCTTCATTGATAAGTTCACTGTCTGTGACGACTGAGCTTTGAAAAAAATCAACTATTCGAGCAATTGTTTTATTAATTAACAAATTATTTGTTAAATTGGTTACGATGCTGGATTGAAATTCAAGCATAGCCTGTTTTTACTGGTATCTGACACGCCCAAAAGATATCGATATTTGTTCCAATGCACGACTTCTTAACCCTAATCGAGCAGCTATAATCGATAAAGTTCACTTTTACCGTGTCTTCTTTGATTAGAACAGAAAATCCAAAACCAAAATAAAACAATGATCCTAATAAAGCAACGGAGATATGACCCAAACTCTTCTGCGTAGACATGCCATAAAATAGCCAGGTAAAAATTCTACTACTACTACTACTACTACTACTACTACTACTACTACTACTACTACTACTAATAATAATAATAATAATAATAATAATAATAATATTAATAATTATAATTATAATCCTTTCTATTATAGGCACAAAAGCAGAAATTTTGAGAAAGGTGCTGGTTGATTATATCTACCCCTGTGTATTTATTTCATCGATTCCGAAAAGATGAAGCACAAAATCGACCGCGGTGAGATGATAATAATAACAATAATAATAATAATAATAATAATAATAATAATAATGATAGTAATAATAATAATAATAATAATAATAATACTGCAAGGTCATGTGCTGTTTATCTTGATATGAGATCACCATGTCGTACACATATGGTTGTGATGCATGTACCTAGTGTACCCTTATCAGACGGGTAGTCATGATGGGTATACTGGGCTTTGTATATTTTACCCCAGTGTCACTTTGATGGCATGCACTGCTCTCTCACTCAATAATAATAATAATAATAATAATAATAATAATGATAATAATAATGATAATAATAATAATGATAATAATAATAATGATAATGATAAAGCACGCTATAAAAATAAAACTACTGAATAATAATAATAATAACAATAATCATAATAATAATAATAATGATAATAATAATAATAATGATAATAATAATAATAATAATGGTAATAATAATAATAACAATAATAATAATAATAATAATTATTATTATTATTAAAATTATTATTATTATTATAATCAGTATTATGATTAGGATTATTATTATTATTATTATTATGATACAGAGAAGAAGGTCAAGAAGAAGAAGAAGAAGAAGAAGAAGAAGAAGAAGAAGAAGAAGAAGAAGAAGAAGAAGAAGAAAAAGAAGAAGAAGAAAAGAAGAAGAAGAAGAAGAAGAAGAAGAAGAAGAAGAAGAAGAAGAGAAGAAGAAGAAGAAGAAGAAGAAGAAGAAGAAGAAGACGACGAAGAAGAAGAAGAGGAAGACGACCAATGATGATGAGAAGAAAAGAAAGCTGAAAGAAGTGCGATAGTCAGTTAGCGTGCCGCACTGAAAAATGAATCCCCTTCATATGTTTATTCATTAGGTGGCAGAATTGTTTTGGTTGTGAAAGAGCAATAATGAAAGCAATAAGAGAAGTTAATCAATAAACTACTGCATATGAAATGTTGTGGAATGAAACAAGAAAGGAGAACGTCACCGTAAGGTATGTTTAAATATGTATAGCGTAGATATATCTGCTCTTCGTTTTATTTCGATTATATACTGCCGCTTATTTTCATCTCTACCTTCGAAGACGCTATTCGAATTTACTTTCAGTTTTGAAGAAGCTTCTATCAGGCATTTGATACTTCAGATATTTGTTTCCTTCTATTTTTATTTTTATTTTTCATTCCTCACTATAATAATAATGGACTCACGAAGTAGTATAGGTTGGGCAACGCTTGCTTATAAATTTCGAAGATCAATACAGAACTCCTGCCAACTACATTCGCGAAAATCACTGTATATATGTGTGCATTTAAACATACATATATACATATACACAGACACACATACACATATATCGGTGTATTTTTTGTTTCACTTCATAGCTCTTTATTTCTCAAAAAAAAACAAGGAGAAAATATAACACATCACAACACCAGTAAAGCAACACATCAACACACCCCAAACTCACACCGTTCAATCAAACGGCACCATCAAACAGCTTTCGCATCATCCGCTCTACACACGCTATGTTGTAAAATCATTTGGAAAAGCTTCGTTCATTCAGTGCACTAAATAATCGATACTATATTCGCTCTAGTAAATTACTAGCATTGAACATCTGTCTAATTTCGAAAAAAAAAAGAAAAAAAACCAGAGAGGGAGAAACCACCGCACGTCATTAGTAACTAGTTGAAGATTAACCGTTGTTGCATGCATATATATAATTATACACTTATATATACATACACTCATACGCACACAGGTACACGAAAACACACATTTATAACACTCACACAAAACATAGTTTTGTTTATTCTTTTTAACCTAGCCATACCGGTTTTACATGCCCAAACATACGTTAGTCCACTGTTAGTACGGAAACTTTTTTTTACATCGCCGGAGAATTGCATGCATCTATATATGGAGAAAACATAAAGAATCCATATTAATACAAAAACTGGCAAAGCGTATGCACATGAATTCTGATCACGTGTTTCTTAAACAGATGGAGGTTAACGAAATGTAGGTCTCAAATCCACAAAAGATATATTAATATTTCTTAGTGATTATTATTTGCTTTGTTAAGAAAAAATATCTTCTTAATCTCCTTCTAACTCCCCCCTCTCTCTTTTATGTATGTATGCATGCTTGTCTGTATGTATGCAGGTATATACTGGATCATCCCATAAATAATGCGGCTTTTTCAATTGCATGAACTAAATGTCGGAGGAGGGTGGGATAAACTACATGCATCAACTTACTATGAAAGCAGGTAGTAATTTTACATTGTATTTATTCTTAGTGCAAGTTTTGAAGAGTGCAGTTCGATTTTAACTGATATTTCTTCAAAGTTAAGATGGAAGTGACAAAGAAGCCTATTCGGCATATTTTGCTTTATGAGTTCAATAAAGGCAACAACGAAACGGAATGTGCAAGGAATATAAATGCGGAATATGGGCATCAGGCAATATGCATAAGACAGTGTCAATGGTGGTTCTAGAAATTCCGAGCCGGAAACTACAGCCTGGAATATGAGGTTCGTCCTGGCAGATCTACAGAGTTCGACGAGAACGTCCTGCAAACACTGGTGGAACAAAATCCCATCGTAACTGTTGATGAGCTAGCAGAGAAGCTTGGATTTGGTCATTCAATCATTCAACTACTCCTGTGAGACATCAGAAAAGTCAGCAAATTGGGTAAGTGGGTGCATTACAAACGTTCCATGTTTAGTCGCGAAATGGGTTCTCTATAAAAATTGTCAAGTGCCCATGATAGTAGGTACAGAAAGAAGATATACCGGTACTACATGCTAAAGAAGGTATCCACCTACATAAAGTGTTGCTATCTCTTTCGTGGTATATGAAGAGTTTTGTCCACTTTGAACTGTCAAGCCCAGAGCAAATGTTAACAAAAGTGATCTACTGCGAGCGGCTTGAGCTGCTTAAGTCAGCACTAGAAGAAGAATGACCACCTTTGAGTTCAAGATGGGAGGTGTTCTTCCATCAGGGAAATGCTCGGCCACGGGCAGCGAGGATGACATTCCAAAGGCTGGAACAGTTTGAATGGGTAACGATGCCCCCAACCACCACATTCACCGGACATTGCCCCATTTAATTACCATATATTCCGCAGTCTTCAAAATATTTGGACGGAAAAAAATATGAAATTTGTAGACTATGTTAGAAGAGTACTGGAGGGATATTTTTCGCCACGGACAAGTAAATTTTGGAAGTGAGGCCTTGTAAGTCTACCAGATGGATGGAAGAACATTGTAGAAAATGAAACCGTGTATATTTTAGATTAAAGAAGGGTTTTGTTTATTCTAATTTTGAAAAGTTAAAGTATAAAAAAAAAATGCAATAAATAAGGGATGGCCCACTCCTATCGGCATTTACAGCAAGTTGATGCAAGTAGTATATCCCATCCCCCTCCAACTTTTATTTCATGCAATTGAAAAACAACAAGACGTTATTTATGGCGTGACCCAACACTTCAAGCTGTGAGCTGAAAAAATTCTGGTTTTGGTCAGGTGATATTTATTGTTCTCTTGTTTAATCATTGCGGTACGCAAAAACTGCGGCAAACCGTCATTTTTTCCTCCTGCAACCGAAGTCATTTGGGTTCTAAATTTTCCTCTTTAGCATATTCTCAGTTTTGAAGCTTAGTTTTATTAACTACAGTAAAATCCGGTATTATGTAGCAGTTATATCCTCTGTCATTTTTGCCATTTGTATACTCTTCATCGAAGATCTTCTTTGATTCTTTATGTTCCATGTTATATTACATTATTATTTACAAAGTTTATTGCACCTTGAAGATGTTGATTTTGAAGTTTTGTTTTCCCGTTTCAACGGTTCCGTTTCTGACATCACTTTCTGCGTCGTGCTGATTATCACAACATGATGAAGCTGTTTGATGGTTCCTAGTACTGCGCTTCTGTGTCTCATTTTCTTTATAACGTGAGTGCAGGCGGAGTTAGAAATGACTTTGTTGTTAAGTTGTCTTTGATTAGTGAAGCTTTTATGATCGTGCGGTTGGTTTAGATATTTTACTTTACTTTACTTTACTTATTTGTTTCAGTCATTTGACTGCGGCCATGCTGGAGCACCGCCTTTAATCGAGCAACTCGACCCCGGGACTTATTCTTTGTAAGCCTAGTACTTATTCGATCGGTCTCTTTTGCCGAACTGCTAAGTGAAGGGGACATAAACACACCAGCATCGGTTGTCAAGCAATGATAGGGGGACAATCACAGACACACAGACATCTACACACATACATATATATATGCATATATACGACGGGCTTCTTTCAGATTCCGTCAACCAAATCCACTCACAAGGCTTTGGTCGGCCCGAGGCTATAGTAGAAGACACTTGCCCAAGGTGCCACGCAGTGGGACTGAACCCGGAAACATGTGGTTGGTATACAAGCTACTTACCACACAGCCACTCCTGCGCCTGTAGTGTAGCAATTACATAATCTTGCTTGTCTTTTCGTTTTTCTATTTTCTTGGTTGCTTCTCTTTCGTCTCCTCCTTGCAAGATGTGGTTTCCGCCTTAGGAAAATCCCATGAGGATGACAGTGGAGGTGATTTTCCTGTGTGTCCAGGCTTACGTTTATGTTTAGAAAAACGAAATAAGGAGCGTAAGAGGGGGATTGAACTTAGACTACACAGTTGCCTGTCTGGTAGACTTTTCTTGTTCTTCTGGTGTTAGTATCGTTGTTGCTGCTGCTGGCTTCCATATCGACGATGGTGTCGTTGCTACTGCACAACAGTTGATTGCATTGCTTCTTCTGCTATTGCTGCACCTGTTGATTTTGATGTTGTTCTTGTCTACTTGGCTACAGTTTTTCAAGGCTATTGTTGTTAGAAATGTAATGTTGGCTGTAGTGGGAGAAATCTCTTACGTGGTCCTTATTTTCCCGTGGCCCCTCGGTTCTCTACTCTCCACAATCACGCTTAGTTTCGTTCTGTAGAGAGTTAAGGTCTAGGATCGTTTCTAGATGTTCTGGTTCTACATAATCCAATTTCCACATCGTTCTCTTCACATCCAGTACTGCTTTCTTTCCAACACTGTACAAGTCAGTTTCCATCAGAGATATATCTAATGTATTCCCCACTATTGTTAATTTACTAAACTTCTTCCCAAATATATGGTGAAGAGAGCGTAGTCATTCCTCCTGTAGGGGACTGCTAAATGTTGCCTTGCGAATGTAGGTCTCGGTTTTAAATAGATGCTCAACATCACCGAACTGTTTCACTCATGCTAAATGTTCCATGTTCTGCCATACATCGGGAAAAGACCTTGTTACTTGAGCATTGGTTGCGGTTTCTAGATGACCACTTTTATATATAGTAGTCTCTTCAGAAGTTGCACTTAAGGATTCAAAGGAGGGGGTAAGCTTTGCCTTTCTCCTCACACTTTGCCAGTCTACGCAATAGGATGACGGTACATAGATCGGAGATTAAAATACGGAAATACAGAAATATATGATTAAGCGAGCACATCCATATTTTGCGCCACTAACGAACAGCCCAACTTCAGAAATTTCCCACTCTAAATTCAAGGACAATACAACCTATTATCAGCGAATTAGCAAAAAAGCATATTTTATCGCAACATATGAACCTCTTTTGAATCCTTTCACCACGGATGAAATAACTAAAAGAATTTAGAACAATTCCAACCATTACTGCTACGACTACCACAGGACATTTTAGGCCATTTGACCATTAAAGAAGATTCCACAAACAATCTACTGTGTATTTTCCATCTCCCGCTTCCTCTTCTTTCCCTACGTCTTCTATTCCATCTTAATCTACTTATTCCTCTCCTCATCCTCATCCTCCTTCTTCCTTTTCTGTTTCTCCTCTTGTTCTACTCCTCCCTCGACTACTCCAGCTTAAAACATCAATTCTCTGTACTCACGAGACTATTTCTTCAGATTTGCTACCAACTACAAACCTAGCATTCACAAAGAAGAGAGAGCCTATTTGAAGACTATGGGAAATATTTTCAAAATATTTCACTTAATTTTTTCTCCCGTTTAATTGTTTTTTCTTATTTTATTCTAAAAGGCGGAAACCGGAACTGAAATGTACTTCCTGATACCCTTTACGGATTCTCTTTTGGACATTTACTTTCCGGCTGCACCTCTCCTACCTACGGATCACTGTGGACTCTACTCTTGATGAATAATCCTTATGTATATATATATATATATATATATATATATATATATATATTATATATATATATATATATGCACACATATAAATATAAACATACATGCGTGCATACATACATACAATTACCACAGGGCCTTGTTTGACACGTTGTTCCAGCGTCCTTTTCATTTGCAAATTCGGTCACGGTTTTCAGAAATCTACATGTTTTTCATGATCTGGCAATGATTTGAAATTAGAGCCATTTGTTCATTCGTCAGTAACTCCGCACTCTTCATCCTTGTTACAAGAATTGACAAAAAGAGGGCAACTGAATTCTTAAATCCTATAGTTAGTCATAGAACACTCCTGGATCATCGAGAATCAGTTAGAATTCTCTGAAAGTTTCCTGATTATGTTTTGGTAAAAATTAATATTTAAAGTTACATAAGGGATTATCTGTGAAAATTATGGTGTGGCTGGATACCGCGGATGAGTCTCAACATATTTCACCGAAACTACTAAATTAGTGCATGTGAGGCAGTGATGTTAATTATCCTAGACTACTTTCCACGATATTATATTGTCTATGTATATATATATATATATTTAATATTTTGCTTACATTCACTCTAGGAACATTAGTCCTGCAGAGCTGAGGATTTTTGTGAGATTCAGTCATACACACCATAATTTCTTGAAATAAACATCTGATCTCCTGTTCCTGTTTTTTCTTTCTATTATTTTTTTACCGTACACACAGAACATGTAAGCATGGTCGCTTGGACTGAATAAGAATGGGAATTCTTTAAGTTAATTCATGAAAAGGTGATTCGGTGTGTCATATTTTATTGGTGATACGAGTCATATAAGATTCATGATGTGCTATTGACTGTGTAAATTAGTGTTGGATCATGGCCTCCCATATATGTTAACACTCCATAAAAGGAAGCAGCACTAATATATATTTCATGTTTCACCTTTTTCTGGTAACTCATATATATTTCACTTATTTTTCCCTTGATTTACTGGAAATACTTATATATATATATGCATTTTACAAAGTAAAATTATATAGAATTGGAAGGGATTTCGTTTACATTGGCTGTGTTGTATTACCAAATAATATTGAAATGATTTTAATTATTTTTATATGCACATATCAGAAATATTAAATTTCTAAATATCTCATAGAGATATGTACGGTGGTGGGGCGATAGAGTGGTTGTATACTGTCAACTTAACGTGACAGTCCTGTAAGGGAATTACACCACCACTGTTTAGCCCTAGGAAGCATCGACGCATCCTGTCGGCCTTGACACATTTCCTGTGTCCTTATATATTTACGAAGGGGAGACAAACACCCCCACCAGCTAGGCCTGCATCTAGAGACACGCATGTTTCAGTGACTTTGCCCATCATCGGTCTAAGACCCTGAAATATGCGTGTCTCTAGATGCAGGCTTAGCTCTTGGGGGTATTTGTCTCCCCTTCGTAAATATATAAGGACACAGGAAATATGTCAAGGCCGACAGGAAGCGTCGATGCTTCCTAGGGCTAAACAGCGGGGGTGTAATTCCCTTACTGTCACGTTAAGTTGACAGTATACAACCACTATATGCACATAGTTCGTGTAGAACATGTCAAATACGTATTTGAATATACTTGGGCAGAAACTTATCTAAAATTATTGCAAGATAATCCTGGTAAATTCTTTCCAAAGCTAGTAGCATATGAACGAATTTGCTATGAATCTACAGGTTTGAAACAGTAACTTTGATCTCTTGAGCTTTCTCAAGTAACCTTATCCTTCAGATGTAAATGCCAGCACCCAAAAGAAAACATCACGGATAAATTAGAGAAGTCCTTAATGTTTTTGATTTTCTTAGGTGAAAGATATCTCGTACAAAGTCCTATAGAAATAGAAATTTGAATATCTTGGTCTGTCTGCAATGAAGATCAAACACAGGATTGAAATGTGCATCTTTAAAACCCATGAATTATATATGTTAAGGTTGCTGAGTATGTGACTTAAAGACAGATAAAAATGTATAGAAAAGTCACAGAAAGAGAAGTATTAGTAAAAAAATAAAATCTTCGTACTGTAGTAGAGCGTAGTGTTTATTTTTCAGACATTTATGCACTACATGAACAAGTGCTCTCTGTAAGAAAAAAAATATAGGCAGAGGAACGGCGGGGTAATATAGTCGAACTTACAATTAAGTGATTTTTTTCTGACCAAAGTAAATATCCAACTAAGCTGTATAGAATGTTTTGAAAGTTAAATCAACCAATGAATTTTCTTAAAAATGTAGTTCCAACTGAACAATAGGTACGTATTCGTTTGAAAAGAATATTACAATAAAAATAGATTTACTTAACTTCACTTTTAGATATCATTACTATATTCGATACCATTTTACGTGGTTATGCAGAGTTCACTTTTTGTACCTTTAAAGTTGGCATCTACAGTATCTTTCTGCTTTTGTCGCTTATTATAGGGATCAAACTTTAAAACTTTAAACGATCAACATACATCTTATTGATTCACAAGTGTATAGAAATGTAGTCATTGTTTTATACTTTTCAATTATTGTATTGTACGCATGGTGACCAAGAAGTACTTAGTGAAACAAAATACACATGATGTTTATTTTCTTAGATTGTTACTATAGTATCTGAGAGTTTTGACGTAATGCTAAGTTACAGGATCATAAACAAACTAACAGCAATTGTCAAATGGTGATGAGGAAAGACACGATACAGACAGAGAAGAACACACAGACACACACACACACATATATATATATATATATATATATATATTATATATATATATATATATGTGTGTGTGTGGTGTGTGTGTGTGTGTGTGTGTGTGTGTGTGTGTGTGCGTATATACACACAGAGGGAGAAAGAGATGATAGATAGATAGGTAGATAGATAAAAACACACGCTGACTCTGATGCACTGATACCCATCCACATCCACACACACACACTGACACACAATTGTATATATATATATATATATATATATAGCGTGAGAGAAAAACAGAGAGAGAGAGAACAAATTTGCAGGACCAATAATCAGAAGACATTTGAAGACAGAAATAAATAAGAAAATAACAAACGACTTACTTTTATGTAACAAATAAGAAACATAAAATAAGACATAAATTATAAGTAGGAAAGACAGACGTAGTTTTCGCAAAACAAGTGAAAGAAACGAACTGTAATATAATGAAGCCTGTGGATATATACAATACAACGCCATCAAAATATAACCACGTTTGCGTATGAGGAAGCTGTAACAAACGAAATATTTAAAGTTAGATTATTTTTAACATAACAATACATTCAGATATAAACAGTTGTAGAATTATAATCGATACATCATGTTAGAGACTTAACAAATACCTTCTGAAAGATAAAATGGTATGATAAAACAGCAATAATATTATTTAAATGCACATTGGCGTAGATAAACATACTTGGAATAGATGAGAGCTTGAATACTAGAAAAAGAAATATATTGAAATTATTTGGGCACTACTTCAGCACTTTCACTATTGAAAATATGCATAGTGAGAAAGATAAATATATATATGAAATTATATTTCACTTCGTTGTAAGATCGACAGAGACTAACAGGTAGATATACAAACAAAAATTGGACAGAGGTTAGTGAAACAGAATGTAACAAACATTGGAAAAATCGAAATTAAAGAGAATGTAAGATGAAGGGTTAAGCTTAAATCATACACAACAATCATTTTCTTATGAACAGCAATGATTTTCCTGGAAACGTAAACCTTTTAATCATCAGCTGGATAAAATTTCTCTATAGTAAATAATGCAGCGATAGAGGGAAAGAAACAACAATATTTTATGGAAGCATAGGTGAAACATTGAGATACATAGAAAGTTACATCATCAACTGCAAACTTAGAGCACTCTTGTGAAGAAATAACAACTAGAATGTAATCAATATATTGAAATATGGACAACTAGTTCGGCCCTGGAAGCGATAAATCTACAACCATTCGGTTGAAGTACCTCAACTTATTTGTAAAATCCTTCCAAAAGGAAACAAAAAAAAAAACCGTAGTCTACTTAAGCAATTGCATAGAGTATTTGAAAAACTGACTGAATGACAAATCGTACTGGATGCTGTGACTAAAGCCTACAAAATATAAAACTTGATGGTTATATATTACAAGGGACCATAGCTGCCTGTAATTTACAAAAAAGCATCTCACCGTCATAGTGAAAGAGAAGAGCTTCTTTGCAAAGAAAATCAAGCGTATTCCAATACGTATGTTTCCTATCATGTCACTGTAAGCATAATTACTGGGGCATAGATACAGTATTGGAGATCTCTTGAATGAAGAGATCTTAGATCTTGTCGTACATAGTTTATAGGATTCTTTTAGCAATGTACAAAAAGAAAAAAAAAGAAAACTACGGGTAATAGTGATTTTGTGAAAACGCTATGATCGGTTGAATGTCGATAAAACTACCAGGAATCAATGAATTGTTCTAGTTACACGAAGCCAAATTTAGCAGATTGTAGTGTATGACACATCAGTATAATCATAAATTCAACTAAATACCTAATAACGTTTGTAATGACTGTGGCCTAGGACGAACGTACGGTGGAGGCGCAGGTAAGAAACATTGCCAAATACTACGAGCAGGTAGCTAAACTTGGCGGCTAGGTTGCAAGTTAGTGGAGCTAGTTTACCTGAGTTTTGTGTGGCGTTAACGATCTCCGCATTGCTGCACAATTGAGTTCAAACTCTGGCTGTGTTTGAAGTCAATCAGGAGATCGTTATTTTCAATCAGCGAAGTGGTAGAGAAGCTGACTAAATGGCTTTGGATAAAGGAATCAGAACAGTAGCTTAGCGCCTCTGGGAATCTAGCAATAAATTGATCTACCCTGGCTGATTCAAATGGATGAATTGGATTGATACTGAAAAATCAGAAAATCCCTAAAACACAGAAAACCTCACGAATAATCCACACCAGAGCTTCTATGAGGTATGTCATGTAAGGATGTAGAAGTGTGTCTCTCCAGATGTAACAATTACAAATAGCACTTTAGTGATAATTTTCAAGTTCAGTAGCGTTTACAATTCTATAGCTTAGTCAGTGTATTTCTTAGGTGTTCAGCACGCTTTTGCACATCATTTATAACCAATTGATATTTCTATTTTAATTTTATTTCTAAGTAGCTTATTACAATATTTAACATGAGAATACGGTAGCAAGTATATCATCAGTTATCTCTTTGTATATTCTAAAGCTCCAAACAAATATCTAATACGTAAGCAGGTTTATACGGATACCATAATCTTTTCTCTAATCAATTGAAAACCGGGTGGTGAGGAATATGTAGAGTTCTTGAGCGTAGAAGGTTAATTGTAAGGAATTAGCATTGGCAATTCTAATATATTACTGCGTATACCAGCGGGAAATACGCTGTGCAACTGATAATTATGGACTATATTCTAAGTATTGTAGATATTCCTCTCAATATAGTTAAAGTGATAACTGGGTTTTGCGGATAGACTTTACTCATTTTATTCCTTTATCAGTGGTGCGTTTCAGTGCCCAAACCCACGTTGATGTTGTTGTTGTTGTTGTTGATATAATAATAATAATAATAATGATAATAATAATAATAATAATAATAATAATAATAATAATAATAATAATAACAATAATAATAATAATAATGATAACAACGACAACAACACCAACAACAACAATAATAATAATAATAATAATAATAATAATAATAATAATAATAATGATAATGATAATAATGATAATAATAATAATTATTATTATTATTATTATCATTATTATCATTATCATTATTATTAATGTGACACTCTAGCAAAATTCTAACATTACAAGAGATAGTACTAGATGGCAATTCATCTCTCTTTAAGTTTTGAGTTCAAATCTCGCAGAGGTCGACTATATCTTTCGTTCTTCCTGGGACGGCGAGATAAGTACCTTTTCAGCACTGGGGTCAGGTAATTGGCTTGTCCCTCACTCAGAATTTCAGGCCTTGCGCTTTAGTATAAAGAATCATCATCATCATCATCATTATTATCAACATCATCATCGTTCGCCATCGTCGTTGTCGTTGTCGTTGTCATCAGCATTGTCATCATTATCATTATTGTCATCATGATCACCATCAGTCACAGCATCATTATCGTTTGGGAATAGATAGCAAAAGCGTTGACGCATCAGACAAAACTCCCTCCTCTATTTTGTTTGGCTCTCTACAAACCACATCGATGTCAGTTTGCCTTTCATCACTTGAAGTTCGATGAAATAAAGTACCAAACAAGAACTGGAGTCAGTGCAATCGACTTCTCCTTGCCGCTCAAAAGTGGAACACTTGTGCCGATAGAAGAAGCAATTATCAACGTTAATGTTGAACGTACACCGCGCTGATAGCTGTATGCCGTTTTGAAAACAAGTTGTTAAATCTGAAGAATTCTTAAAACCTCGAATAGGATTAATAAATCTATTGTGTTAAAAGAGGGACTACCAAATTTTTCCTGAAGTGCACAATTCTGTATATGATTTTTTGGTCCCGATCATAGAGTTAGTTTTATCGGGATAGAGATACAGCGACAGGGTAGGTGGAGGAATGATAGTTACTAGTACCAACTACATTAATAAGTATTAATATGAGAATAACGACATCAATAACAACAATGGTACAAACAATTGTAGCAATAGTAATGACATTTTTGTATTTAACAAACACACCATCTCAAGCAACGACAGCACTCGCAGCAAAGACAACAGGAGTGGAGCCGCAATGGTCTAGTGGTTATGGCAGCGGATTCGCGGTCGTAAGAACGCAGTTTCGATTCCCAGAACGGGCATTGTGAGTGTTTTTACAGAAAAAAACTTAAGCTCCACGAGGCTCCGGCGGGTTGATGGTGGTGGTGAACTCCGCTGTACTCTTGCACCACAACTTTCTCTCACTATTTCTTCCTACTTCTGCCACAAAGCAGAGGAACCATGGTGTAACCCACTATGATGTGGTAAAACTACCCTCCCACCTACCTACCTACATACCTACCATTCACAAATGAAGAGACAGACAGACAAACTATGGAAATATTTACAAAATATTTGGCCTAAATTTTTTTCACCAATTTAATTGTTTTTCGTATTTTACTCTTAGTTGTAAAAGTCTAAAAGTCGGAAACCGCTGCTAAAATGTTTTTCATGATAAAATCATTTTAGCATTTTCTACCTTGTCTTATTTTGCTTATGTATATATATATAATTTAAAGGACACAATATATGTTTTCGAGTGATACTAATAGTTTAATATATCGAGAAATAACTCAAATATATTCAACAAGCACTAACCACATATGCTAACGAACTAAAAAAAAATTGAACAAGGGAAGAAAAGGCTGAGTTGGCGTCATATAGAAAACGCAAATGGTTAAAAATACGGAAAACGAAAAACGTAACGCTGAATAATAATGCAACAGATATGACATAAATTGGATTAAGTGCAGGAGAATTCAAAAATCGCTATGCATATCACATACCTTCTTTCCGACATAATGACGAAAGGAAATCTATTAAGTCGGCGATTCACATATGGAATTGCCAACTTAATAGAACACCGCATGTGATTCAGTGGAAACTAGTTCAGAAATCCACACCTTATATTAATGGATCAAATAATTGTAGGCTATGTTTAGTCGTTGAAAGAGCTCAGACCCCTTATTTAGATCAAGATCACTAGCTTTTTACTGAACTCTAGCTTTTATATTTTCAACGGTTGCAAACGTATGTAAAAAAATATTTTGAAAAATGCATAAATTCCACGTATACCTGATTAACTTATTAACATCTTTCCAGCCTTATAACCTAAGGTCTAACGAGGATAATTCTTTTCTCTTTTTTACTTTATCCATTCCCATCTTACACTTGCAGATATTCGATATAGGTGCTTTCTCGGCCTTTTCGGGTTTCTTCTATTATTCAACGTTCTTTAGTCCGTTATGGTATGTGGTTTGTGTCTGATGACCGTGTTTGAGATATTTCTCAACATATGAAACTATTAGTAGGACTTAGAGACATGTTTTGTGTCCTTTAAATAAATGATATGGATATCTCAACAGAAAGCGTACATTTGTTCGTGAATCTTTCTATCACGAAGCAGTACATCATATACATATATACATACATATATACATACATACATACATATATATATATATATATATATATATATATATATATATATATATATATATATATATAACAATAATAAATCTCTAAGCGAGGTATAAACAGTAACTGCTCTGTAATATAAGCGGGATCAGCCATCTGAATGTGGCTAGGGACAGGGCGGGGTGGTGGGGGGTTATATAATATATATATATATATATATATATATATATATATATATAGATATATATATATATATAACAATAATAAATCTCTAAGCGAGGTATAAACAGTAACTGCTCTGTAATATAAGCGGGATCAGCCATCTGAATGTGGCTAGGGACAGGGCGGGGTGGTGGGGGTGTTATATATATATATATATATATATATATATATATATATATATATATATATATATATATAATATATATATATATAAATGAAAGAATGGAGTTGAACGACGAATTAACAAAATTCCTTTATTCTCGACATATGTTTCGAAGGCTGCATATTCCTAATTTCGAAGGAATAAGGGGTGCATATGCCGCCTTCTCATCATGAAAAACAAGGAACGTATGTCAGCATCAAGATGCACAAAACTTATCGCTATGGGCTCCGTGTCGGCAGTCATCTAAAAGTTTTTGTGTATCTTGATACTGACATAAGTTCCTTGTTTTTCCTGATGAGAAGGCGCCATAATGCACCCCTTATTCCTTCGAAATTAGGAATATGCAGCCTTCGAAACATATGACGAGAATAAAGGAATTTTGTTAATTCGTCATTCAACTCCATTCTTTCATTTATTTGTATTTAAAAAAACACACAAATTTCCACACGAAAGCACGTGATCTCTGCCCTAGGCATGTAGCTTCAACCGTGTTTTTCTGACGTGAATTTGCTACCCAGGTATCGGTTAACCGAATTATCCATAATAAGATAATTCATTCAACTACTCAAATATATATATATATATATATATATATATAGGGAAAGTTTACGAAAAAAAAGACGGAGACAGGTGGTGCACAAAACAAACAGCTGAATTAGTATAGCGCTCAGGAATAGAAAAAAGTCTGTTACGTTTCGAGCCTACGCTCTTCTACAGAAAGGTACACGGAAAAAACAATGAGAGAGAAAAGGAGAAAAAAAGGAGAGTAAAAATGAGAGAAAAAGGAGAGAAAAAATGTGTGTAGTGGCTAACTATCTCAATATATATCTATAAATATATATATATATATATATATATATATAAATGTATACATGTGTATATGTGTGTGCGTTTGTTTGTGTATGTGTATTATATATATATATATATAATATACGTGTGTGTGCATGTGTGTGCGTATGTGTGTGTGTGTGTGCTTGTGTGGTGTGCGAATGCTTATGTTTAGGTATAGGCTTTGTCAATAATGTATGAAATATGTAAATACGTGTTTTCTAGGAATTTATATCTTTTCTTCTCCCTTTTCAGTCTGTGACAGAAATATTCTGTTATCTTTACAAAGTGATTGTCAATTTTATGGCGTGCAAATTTAAACGTTCCTTGCGATGCAATATTCCGCACGTTTTTCACCTTAATTCTGAGATTCTAAGCTTGTAAATCAAATCAGTATTTCGATGTTTACCTTTAGAGTTGTACATATGTATTCTTT
>NC_042998.1:15647686-15672686 GCF_006345805.1 Octopus sinensis
CAAAATAACAAACTCGGCATCTGAACAACTTTGGACCCCCATAACAACTGAAGAAGTCACCCAGGCACTGCAAAGACTAAGCAACTGGAAGGCACCTGGGCATGACAAGATCCCCAACTTCTGGTTGAAATATCTAACAGGAATGCACAAAAAGCTGGCTGAAAACTTTCACAACATACTAGCAGAGCCAGAGACAATGCCTGAATGGCTTACGAAGGGGAAAACCATCTTAATTCCCAAATCAAATGAAACAGAAAAACCAGAAAACTACAGACCAATAACCTGCCTCCCTACTATGTTCAAGGCATTTACTGCAGTGATATCGCAAAGGCTGAACAAGCACCTGGACGAAAACAAACTGTTCCCAGAAGAGCAGAAAGGATGCCGCAAAGGCACATATGGCTGTGAAGATCAACTAATGATTAATAAAGCCATAACTGAAGACAGCCACAGAAAGAAGAAAGACCCCAGTATGGCCTGGATTGACTACAAAAAGGCGTTTGATAGCATCCCCCACACATGGATCCTCGAAACACTAGCCATTAACAAAGTACCACCAACAATCATAAAATTCATAGAGCACCCTATGAATAAATGGCAAACAGTCCTACACCTCCAAACAAAAGAGGGACTCATGAAAAACCAAAGACATCCCCATTAGAAGTGGAATATTCCAGGGAGACACGCTCTCTCCACTCCTTTTCTGCTTGGCACTGTAACCTCTACTATCTGATATACTAAATAGAACTGGATGCGGATATAAATGTTACGGCAAAACGATCAGCCACCTTTTATATATGGATGACCTAAAACTATACGCTGCAAATGACAAACAGCTGGAAACACTATTAAAAACAGCTCATGGATTTACCAAAGAAATAGATATGAAATTTGGATTAGAAAAATGCGCCAAAGTAACCATGAAAAGAGGAAAACTAGTTAAGAGTAACAACATCACACTAGATAAAACCAATGAAATAAAAGAATTAGACCAAAGCCAAACTTACAAATACTTAGGAATCCATGAACTAGAAAAGACACAACACACACAAATGAAAGAGAAAATAAAAAAAGAATATTATAGACGAGTTAGATCAATACTAAAAACAGAGCTCAATGCTAAAAACAAGATAATAGGTATCAACACACTTTAGCTGTCCCAGTTATAAGTTACAGCTACAATATCCTTAACTGGACAGGAAATGAACTGACCAAAATAGACAGGAAAACAAGAAAAATAATGACGGATCTAGGATGCATCACCCAAAATCTGACTAGAAAGACTATATATACAACGTATAGAAGGTGGTGAGGCCTTATACAGCTAGAAAACCACTATAAAATAACCACCATAGGACTGCAAAAATTCTACTTCAGAAGGAAGGAAAACTGATCCAGTTAGCGGCAAAACACGAGCAAAACAAAAAACTGTTCTCAGTATTTAAGGAAGCTGACAAATACAAACAAGAAATCATACCACCTAATAAACATGAAAAGAAGATGAAGAAGATGCAGAAACAACAAAAGCTATAAAACAAATGAAATCCAAACTAAAAATAGAACAGCAACGAACCATGATAAAACGAGGCAACAAAAGCCCGTTCATGGTAAATACTGCACTAAACTAAACGCAAAAGAAATAGACAAAGAAAAATCCCAGCAATGGTTGAGAAGCTCAGGACTCAAAGCAGAAATAGAGGGATTTTTAATTGCAGCACAAGACCAAAGCCTCCCCACCAGAATTACCAAAAACATGTAATGAAAAGAAATATTACAAGTAACTGCAGAATATGTGGAGATGGACAAGAAACAATAAATCATATATCTCTAGCTGCCCAGTCCTGGCTAAGAAGGAATATATTCACAGACATGACAGAGTTGGAACCTACATACATTGGAAGCTATGCCAACATTATGGAATAACAACAGAAAAAAGATGGTATAGGCACACACCAGAAAAGGTCACAGAAAACGAGAAAGCAACCATACTCTGGGATATGCCGATACACACAGATAGAGAAATTAAGGCCAACAGACCAGATATAGTTGTCAGAGATCATGAAGAAAAAAAAATGCTTTCTAATTGATGTATCAATACCGGCAGATGACAACGTTTCTCTAAAAGAAATGGAGAAACTCTCAAAATACAAAGACCTGGAAATAGAGGTAACTAGAATGTGGAATCTGAAAACAGAAACAATTCCTATCATAGTAGGTGCATTAGGCATGATAAAAAAATATTCAGACAAATACATAACAAAAACACCAGGACTTACAAACACATATAACATACAGAAAGTTGCACTACTGGGCACTGCACACATCCTACGCAGAACACTTTCCATACAATAACCATCAGAGCATCACAACAAATCACAGCACATATCCAAGGCACACAGAGCTCGGTAGTGAAGTGAAAGCACGCTATAAAAATAAAACTACTGAATGATAATAGTAATATTAATGATAATAATAATAATAGGGGCTGCAATAAGGGTGGAGCACTTGCAGGAAACAACACTGCTTGGAACCGCTCGAATAGCCCGGATGGTGCTCTGGAAATAAGGGTTGTTACCTTAGTTCACTGGTAATGAACAACTGGCACCGTAGCACATCTCCAGCGATAGAAGCTGTGCTAAGAGAATAAATAATAACAATAATAATCGTTCCTGCTATAATTACAAGGCTAGAAATTGTGAGGGTTAGTGGAGGTTTAGCCATGTGTTGAGAGTAATTCTTTGGAGTTTGAAAAATTCACCTCTGGAAACATGGGTGTTTCATTCAACATCCTTAAACAATCCTTAGTCAAGGACCATTTGATTGGGATGGGCTACTCGACCAGAAGAAAATTCTGAGCCCCACCTGCAAGCTCATGCGCTGTTTATCTTGATATGAGATCACTATGACGCGCACATATGTTTGTGATACATGTGTCTGGTGTAACCTTACTATGTAGTCATTATGAGTATACTGGGCTTCGTACATTTTACCCCAGTGATATTTTGATAGCATGATCTCTCTCTCTCTCTCTCTCTTACTCAATAATAATAATAATAATAATAATAATAATAATAATAATAATAATAATGATGATGATGATGATGATGATATCATTTTCTACTAAAGGCACAAGACTTAAAATTTAGGGTGAGAGCATTAGTCGATTTCATTGAGTTTTTGGGTATACCGGGCTTCGTACATTTTACCCCAGTGATATTTTGATAGCATGCTCTCTCTCTCCTCTCTCTCTCTCTTACTCAATAATAATAATAATAATAATAATAATAATAATAATAATATAATAATAATAATAATGATGATGATGATGATGATATCATTTTCTACTAAAGGCACAAGACTTAAAATTTAGGGTGAGAGCATTAGTCGATTTCATTGAGTTTTTGGGTATACCGGGCTCGTACATTTTACCCCAGTGATATTTTGATAGCATGCTCTCTCTCTCTCTCTCTCTCTCTCTCTCTCTCTCTTCTCTCTCTCTCTTACTCAATAATAATAATAATAATAATAATAATAATAATAATAATAATAAAAAATAGTAATAATAATAATAATAATAACAATAGTAATAATAATAATAATAATAATAATGATGATGATGATGATGATGATGATGATGAATAATTTTCTACTAAATGCATGATGATGATAATGATGGTAATATTTTCTACTAAAGGCACAAGATCATTAGGATCATTAATATGACAATAATAATCACCATTCTTTTAATCAACATCAATTTTATTTCATGATTATTTACCGACCTTCGCAATAATGATATTTTCCATTTTTTCTCCCAACATATTTTGTATGAAGTTTTGTTTAAGTTTATAGATTCGTTAACGAAATAAACACAAAGCCTACAATTTCTTAAAACCGTATACTTCAGTGTAGAGATAATATTTTAGAGTCAATTAGCAAAGTCTTTCGGAGGATAACTAAATGAAGAGGGAGGAATTTGAGAACTAAGACGAGAAAGATATTGGGAGGATTACAGAGTACTGAAGTGAATAGATTCAACTGTCTATTCAATTCACTTGTCTTAGGGTGTAATATCACGAGATTCTGTTTCTAATATTACAAGATGCAAAGTTCAAGAGAATGAAAGCAAGATGGTAAAACACTTCGGCTGTTATATAAACAAATGGACATAGTTGACTTATACTACAAACTTTGATGTCTATTGGCTTCTATATATATTTAGTAATGTTTATATATCAACAGAATCTAGATGTCCAATAAAGGTCGATATTACTGTTGTTTTAGCCCCAAGAAAACAACATTTATAGCTGATTATCGACTCAGAGTCTGTGTCCTTATAGCATTTGCGAGGGAGGTCATCGCTCCTATCTCTAGCCTTACGTGATACTCACAGACCTAAATTTCTGGATGCTATTCTTTCTCAGTGTGAGATAATCACAAGCTAGTGACAAAAGGTCTCTCCACAATATATATATGTGTGTATATGTGTGTGTAACGCTATACATTTATACACACACAGGGATACATATATATATATATATATATATATATATATATATATATATATATATATATATATTATATATATAACATATATAACTATGTCGTAATTATGTGTTCATATAAATATGTGTGTATATATATAGTTAACATACATGCATATGCATATATGTTTAAGTTCACGTGTTTAAGATTGTTCCTTTACATGAGTGCATGCAAAATTATTTGTGTTTCTGGGTTATATACACATATATGATAATACGCATGAGTTTCGGAGACAAGAAAATACACACACGTATATTTATATATCTCTACTAAAATCATATATACATTATAAACAGTGACATTCATATGGATATATGCTAATATATGTTTGTGTGTGTATGTGCGTAGGAGTCGTTCATATAGTAAATACTTAGTTTAATAATTCTGGTCACAATATGTGTTAAATCATTACCATAAAATTTTGTTGGATGTAAATTTGAGTCATTATACGAATATATATTTATATGTATAGATAAAGACACTGACATTTCTCTGTCTCTCTTTCTCTGTGTATATATGCGAGTGCGTGCGTGTGCGTGCCCACATGGGTATCTGTGTGCATATTTATATACATAAACTGTACATACATATATAATACTCATACATACATGCATACATATATACATATGTATATGTATATATATAAATATCTATATATGTATCTATGCATGTATATATCCATGTATGTTTATATGCGTGTATGTATGTATTTGTATATCGGTAAAGATGCTAGTATGTGTACGTAAACTTTGTGAGACTATGCATAAATCTATTATTTATGTCTATTTGCAACTATGGTACGAGTGAATATTTAAATCTATCTAAATATCTATCTATCTATCTATCTATCTATCTATCTATCTATCTATCTATCTATCTATCTATCTATCTATCTATCTATATATGTATATACATACATTATATATATATAATCATCGTTTAAGCGTCTGCGTTCCATACTAGTATGAGTTGGACGATTTTGACTGAGGGCTGGCGAACCAGATGGCTGCATCAGGACCCAATCTTGATCTGGCAGAGTGTCTACAGCTGGATGTCGTTCCTAACCCCAACCACTCCGAGAGTGTAGTGGGTACGTTTTACGTGCCACCGGCACGGGGGCCAGTCAGGCGGGACTGGCATATATATATATATATGCAAGATTAATCAGCCGAAATTGCGAGGATGATTCGGTCCTTGACTGAAGATTAGGGGCTTCGAATGATCCGTCCGTGTTTTTTGTATCGTCTGTTTGAATGTTCTGCGTTCTTGTCCCATTTTGTATTTATATATATATATATATGTGTGTGTGTGTATTTAGATGCATATTTATGTATATGTGTATTTACGTACTATACATAACTACACACACTTCTCCATAAATGCACACATAAATATATAAAATACATGAAGACCACGTATACTGGAGTAGATTTGTATGGAGCTGTATAACTTAGATATGTTCAGTTAAGTTTTGTGATATCATGGTCCGTTTGAGTAGGGAGCTCTGGTTGAGTGAGTTGTATTCGTGTATAAGTGGCTTATCCGGTATACATTGAATAAATTTCTCCCGATTAAGTTTAAAGTTCATGAAATCCTTTTCCTCTTTGATCTGTTTCGGGACAATGTTAAACAGGGTAGCTCCTGTAGTGAAAAGAGATTATGTTGCAATGTATTTATGTTTTGTCAACCTAAATTAAATAAGGGACGTATGCCCTGTGGTCTCAGTCTTAGATGAATTTTCAAGCTAATGCTGAAGTCGTTTGGGCCATGCTGGTTGCATATTCTCCACATCGTGCAAATGATGTAATGCTCACGGCGGCGCTGTAGAGAATAGATTTTCAATGTTTTAAGGCAGTCCCAATAAACGAGATCAGTCATGCCTTTAATTCTTTGAGCGAATGACCTCTCGGGTGATTTAATTGTTGAAATGTTTTGTTTTGTATGGAGAGACCACCGGAGGCATCAATATTCACGGAGTGGATGTACAGAGGACAAGAAAGAGACACGATGACATCTTGTTCTCTGAACGGGAAGGATCTTAGGAGCTCATCCTACGAGCTATGTCGACCATAACCACTAAGCCACGCATCTTCACACACACACACACTCACACACACACACACAAACTCGCACACATATACAGGCATTTATATACTGATATATATATATATATACCAATTAAGGACTGAACACGAAAAGTGGACAGTCAACATGCTAGATATAAACGTCAAATAGCCATTCTCCACAAAAGATTATGTTCTGAAATCAAACTCAGCACAAAACCAAAGCAATAAACAAGTGAAAATATACGAAATAAAATAATTACCCATGTACTGATCAGTTTCGGCTATTATTATCCGCAAGGATAACTGTAGCATTCATCAGCATGGTCTGTTATGAATGCAATTTGCTGGACTAGATGCAAAAACGATACCGGAGTATCGCGTGCGTGGAGTTCAACCTATTACATTCGAATGTATCTTTCAAATGCCTTTACTTTGGCGTGGTGAGACACGAAAAAACCAGCCTGCAGCTAATAATTAGCAGCAGTCAATTCATCGGTTAGAGAACATATTTATTTATATATTCCCACTTGTTTATTGCTTTGGTTTTGTGCTGAGTTTGATTTGAGAACATAATCTTTTGTGGAGGATGGCGATTTGACGTCTATATCTAGCATGTTGACTGTCCACTTTTCGTGTTCAGTCCTTAATTGGTATATATAAATACTTTAATCTTCGGATTCTTTTTTAATATGCTAGACCACTGGTTTTAATTGATAAATATCAATTTCTACCCTTAATTAATTTTTATATATATATATATTATATATATATATAATATATATATATATATTATATATATATATATATATATTATATATATATATATTCGTCACCTTAGATATGCTTCGATCAAAGATTGGCCCAGGCCATATCTAACGTGACTGAACCAATTGATTTTCTATATAAGAAATTGGTATGACAACGGATATGAACATCTTTGTTATGATCTTCATTAGCTCCATTTCTTTATTTACTGTCATTATAATTTCTTATTATCACTCTGTACTCGACTGGCTCTTTGCATTGAAGCATATATATATCGAGTTCTCAGATCGAGTTAACAACGCGATACCTCTGCAATATATTATATGTGTGCGTGTGTGTATGTGTGTGAGGGTACGTGCGCATGAATGATCGTGGGTGTGTGCGTTTATGTATAACACACACACATACATGCATACATTTGTCCGTTGTCTTAGTGCTTGAAATTTCAGGATTAAAATTTCCCTTGACTTCTTTGTTGCTTATTCTAGCAATGTGAATCATATGTTGAGAATCTTTGACATTTGTTTAAGAACTTACCAAACACCAAATATGTCACTTTATTCGTAGGGGCACCAAGAAACTGATTCTTTTTCTGGTACATAGCCATATGAGATGCCGTATTTTCTTTTGCTCTAAATGTCGATCTCAAACAGAGGAAATCAAAGTTGACATAAAATGGTTTATTCAAATGCAGAAAGCCCTGACAGATATCGCTAAGTTTTCGACAGATAACATATATAAGAGAAAATCAGCGGCTTGAAAACTCGGAAAAAAAGGTGACAGTTCACCATTAAATATAAGCTCATTGTGACCAAAGGTTAACAACTAGAAATGAAATGTTAACAACAAGCACAATATTATTAATGTCGATCAATACAATGAATATAACAGTTAGGTGATAAAGACCAACCTAAAGAGACAAAATGAATATTAGTAGTTGACTTCGACAACAATATTAGTCTTAGCTTTTTCACGTCGGTTCGAGAAATGCAAAACAACATACACCATATAACCAAATGCATACATACATACATACATGTATGTATAAATATTTATGGTTCAAATTTATAGAACAACGAAGACAGATGTACGAAGAAGCAAGTATTATAAGTCTGCCGCTCAGAGAAAATAGAAAACTCTTTTATGTTTCGAGCCTACGCGTTTCGACAGAAAGCAATAAGAGGAAATAGAGAGAGAATGAACAAAACGTTTTGAGTGGGACAATATATATATATACCGGAGTAAACACATAAATTTTAAACAAGGTGGTAAAAATAGTACTCAAATACCAGAGGTAGAGTAATATACTTTATTTAAAAGCAGTTTTGTTAATTTAACAAAACTGTCCGACGTCCGGGAAGGTGAAACTCCGAGTAACAGCTTTTGTTCAGTTTCTGCTGCTTTTAAATAAAGTGTATATATAATATATATATATTATATATATATAATATATATATTATATATATATATATATATATAATATATATATATATATATATATATATATATATCAATCAATATAAGGGTAACAAAAAATTCAAGAAAAATTTTCTGCCACCAGCTGTCGAGTGAGAAAATAGAAATAGTCACAGACTATATGATACATTCAGCAAAGTATTAAGGAATGACCCTGAGAAGGTCGTTCGACTCACTTGAAAAGAGCAGCTAAAACTCAAAACCGCAAAAAATAGTAAACTGAAATTTTTCAAGTGAGTCGAACGACCTTCTCAGGGTCATTCCTTAATATTTTGTTGAATGTATCATATAGTCTGTGACTATTTCTATTTTCTCACTTGACCGCTGGTGGCAGAACATTTTTCTTGAATTTTTTGTTACCCTTATATTGATTGATTAATGAATTTTTGACTAATTCTGAAATTTGTATCAGCAGCTTATATTTGCTGCGGAGTTGATGGCGCGATTACGGTGAATTCGAAAATTTACGATATATAGACCCGAGGCTTAGATAGTGTAGCCTCGTGTATATATATCTGCCTCCTATTTTGGTGACTTTGCTGACGAGAAAAGCCAAGCGTAAACGGATTTAATTTAATTTAATTAAATTTGATTGCGTGAAGATGTTGAAACCTTGCAGGGTACAAAGTTTGAAGGGGATAAATGTTTTTTATTTTCCTCTAGTTTCAGAATTACTACTATTTTTTGCGGTTTTGAGTTTTAGCTGCTCTTTTCAAGTGAGTCGAACGACCTTCTCAGGGTCATTCCGTAATATTTTGTTATATATATATATATATATATATATATATATTTATATATGAATGTCTGTATAGACAGATAGATTCTTTTACTCTTTTACTTGTTTGTTAGATGTTTCATTGTGGTCATGCTGGAGCATCACCTTTAGTCGAACAAATCGACCCCAGGAATTATTCTTTGTAAGCCTAGTACTTATCGTATCGGTTCATTTTGTTGAACCGCTAAGATACGTAGGATGCAAACACTCCAAAATCGGTTTTCAACGATCATATTTATAGAAGACTCTTTAGACTCTGACGTCTTTGACTCCCAATGCCTTCAAACCATTGAATGGTAAACAAAAGAATATTATACACTGTTTTCTATGTTCTGCTTGAAGAGAGGCTTTGGAATCTGAAGCTATTAGTGCCTGGTTCATTTATTTCAGCGACGTTATTCACACGTGGATGAGATATCTAAGTAGATATTTGCCTTTTAATTTGTATATAAGTCTGGAGAGTTGTATATACACTGCGGAATATTTTGTTCCTGGGGTATGTAGAGCCGTTTATAATCATATATATATATGATTTTGTTATACTGATGAGTAAACACGGGTTTTTCCCGTTATTCCAAAAATAATTGATCCATAGCTGAATAGTAGAGGATAATCTCATGACTGGTCTTAAACTTTTTTATATGTTCCCCGCTACGTCGTGTGTTAGTATCAAGTGACAATGTTTGGTGTCGTAATTCAAGGCTGACGCAGTTGACTGAAGAAGTCGAAACAATCAATGTTTTCTGTCAAGTGTTTGCAGAGAATGTCCGTGCTTTAGTGTCACGTGGCAGTAAATCTTGCACCTAAAAAAAAAGGCCGAAATACTTAAGTGAACATGTTAAGTTATAATCGAGGCACTCCAAATTTGATCTGTTTCGTGGAAGAGTGGACAGGGGTCTTTTGTATGTAGTTCAATGGCTACAATTTAGATTGTTAGCTGTGTAGCTTTCTCATGATAATTGGCAGAATGAATTTTCATTTTGAATAGTTATTTGTGTATGTGCTCTGCTAAAATTTGATAAGTCTTGGTTTGTTATTTTTGTATGAAAGTATTTTCTGTGTTAATCCGTCCTGCATCTATGGTATTCACTCAAGATCGGTAAAGTGGAAAGACTGGAAGTTGGCAGACTTATTTTTCACTTGATACTAACGCACAGACGTAGCAGGGAATCTACAGACATTTATAAGACCGGTCAGATAACTATAGTCTACCAATCGAATCTTATTCAAAATATATACCAATTTGAGCCATGAACTCCCCATGAAAACAGGGCAAACTTCAAACGCCAATCAGAAGCCAGACAGTTGTTACATAAGCCACGTCTTTCTATTCGTACTTTTGACAATCAGTGTAAACTGTGAAACCGGTTAAAGCTTCAAATACATTAATAAAACATATTTCAACTATTCTCAGTGTATTTTCAACTATGATTTTTCCTGTGTATCTATGTCTCACCTTCCGTTTTTACATATTTATCAATATTCATGTAAACACATTGTTACGTTTACGAATTTGTTTTACAAGAATCCTGATGTGAAATCGTGTGTTGTAACTGATATTGTTATATTTTATGATTGTCATTCTTTTTCTCTTACCAAACACATGCATTATGTATTCATTCTTCACTGGTTTATTTCTGCTTTTATATTATGTCCAGTGTATAGAGATCTTTCGTCACACACTTGTAACTTCTTCAGCGTCTTTCCATCCCACGTGTCTTCTGTTGTGCTTAATCTTTTCTGTCTTTCTACGGTGTGTATCCTCATTGTCGCATGCGTTTGCTTTTGTATCTGTGGCTGTAAGTGCTTGGGTGTGTTCGCATCTGTATGTAATTTGGGTGTGTGTTTTTGTGTGGGTATATGAGTTTGCTTACTACACTGTGTGTATCCGTGCCTTTTATGTATTTGACTATTTACTTACTACGATATCTCTATCTTCCCCATTTCACCTTAAGTATGTGCATTTGTGTCTTGTGTGTGTGTGTGTACAAAGGTTTATAGATAATGCTGCTTGTATCTTTTTGTATATGTCTCCTGTTTTGTTCCCATTCCGTCATTAGTGGTCATGTTACATATTGTGGTGGAAGGTGATGCTATTGTTCCATTCGTGTTTTCTGGTAAGTGGCTCAGTAATCTGTCTGTTTTCGTGTCTGTTCTTTGTGTCGATAATACTTTAACATCTGTTATTAGCCGAATCTCTATGTTTTAATTGAGCATGTTGTTAGACGAATGAGGAGGTTTTCTCATCTTTGACCTCCGGTTAGTCATCACCTATCTACACCGCTATGATATGTGCCGACTAACCATACAGCTACACGTATTTATATAAAGTTAATCCAAACAAGAAAACACCAAAAAAAACAACAACGCGAGGACGTGGAACAAATATAGTATTATTGGACGCTCAGGAAAGAAGGAAAGAAGGAGCGTTTAACGTTTCGAGCGGAGCTCTTCGTCGGAAACATAGGAGAAGGAAAGATCCAGAGAAGGGAAGACAGAGGAAAAAAAATCGCCAACGGTACACATGCTCATATATATATATATTACATAGAATGCTGATGTAACAGCAATTTATATGTATGTATTTATATTTACACACACGATTGTATGTCGGATGTATGTCTAAAATACAATGCCCACTATAAACTTAGATAAACTTAGATATATTTCGACCAAAGATTGGTCCAGGCCATGTCTAAATTAATAGCACCACCTGATAGGATTATTCGAATCCTGTTTAAGGCAAGTTTTGTTTAAGTCAAGATTTGTTCAAGTAGTGAGTTCTTGTTGGGTGTGTTGTATCAAGTTTTGTTCAAGTAGTGAGTTCTTGTTGGGTGAGTTGTATCCAATAATGGGTGGCTTGTCTGGTATTCTTTGAAGGAATCTATTCAGACTCCGTTTAAAGTTGATGGGATCCTTTTCCTCTTTGATTATCCCATAAATATTAGTTTACACTATATACTGTTAATTTATCATGTAACAGCTTCAAGCCAGCTTATCCGAATAGTTATAAACCTTCTGCGTTGAGCTCATCTTATTTGACGTACCTCAAGAATACATCCGGGCAATGAAAACAAATTTGGGACACAAAGACGTAGCATTTTATTATATATATATATATATATATAATATATATATATATATATGTGCGTATGTGTGTGTTTGCGTGTACATGTGAGCGAGTGTGTGTGTGTGTGTGTGTGTTTGTATGAACAAGTTTGTGTGTATGTTCGTACGCCTGCATATGTGTGTGTAAATGAGCGGGTGTATGCATTCTCATGTATGAGATTAATTCCGTTCGATTTTGCGTGTATATGTGGCAGCAACAAGAGAGAAGGTAATTGATTTATCGATAAGTGTGTGTGCGTAACCCACTCTCAAAAAACATTCTGAACCTGCTTTTCTTCTAAATAGCTAATGATCTATTTTTCTATGCTTTTTATAGTTAGCAACCTATTATTAATCACAATATTTATTTTTAGCGTCAGACAAGCACTAAACACTATATATACGTATATATATATATATATATATATATACATACATATATATATATATATACAGACACACACAGACACACACACACACACGTATATATATAGATATATACATATGTACATATATACGTATACATATGCACACAAACATATATACACATATATATGTCATAATATATATATATATATATATATATATATATATTATGTATATATATTATATATAGATGATAGACATAGTGTATATTTTGTGCACGATGCACCACAGACACACAAACACACAGACACACAAACACACAGACACACAAACACACAGACACACATGCTCACACTTATAAATAAACACTATATTTAGATATTATTGTCTCCTTTATTTCTTACCTATGAAATGAAAGATACAGGTGGACTTCAGAATTACCATGGGTTTCTTAGCCTCATTCTCAACATTTCATATTCTTGCATTTCAATATTCAGCTTACATATATGTCTAAAATATTAGGAGTTACCTGTAAAATACATGTACATATATGCACGTATTTATATAGACGCATATGTGTGTAATGGGTGGGCACGCGGTTGTGTGTATATACATATATATATATGTATAATTATATAAATATATATATATATATACATGTTGTATATATATATATATATATATATACATATAGATATATATATATATATATATATATATATATATATATAATATATATATATATATATATATATATATATATATATATATATATATATATATACTTTGATGAATATAATAATGTCTACATATATATAAATTAAAATTAAGGATACAAATAATATTAGAATTTATCAGGTAGTCAGCATGTAATAACCAATTAATCTAAAATTAAATGTGTATATCAGCTTATAAGTATATTATAAAACCATCTTAACGGCATTAAGCGAATCTTACGACAGGTCTAGCCACATGCTGAAAGAAGACGACAAATGGCGCAAAAGTACCTCAGGTATCACGACAGCACGCACTGAAAGCGGGGAAATAACCGAGAAGATTTATGAAACAAGTAAAAGAGTAAAAGAGTAAAAGAGTAAAGAGAGATCAATTGATTTAGGAATGTCAAGGAAAACCCATTTTTCTTCATTAGCATAACACAACCATATGCATATAGTTATACACAACTCTACATACCCCAGGAACTGAATAGTTCCGCAGTGTATATACAACCTTCCAGAATTATACACAAATTAAAATTTTAAAAATCTAGTTCGTTTATCTCAATTCGGTTATCTCAATTATTATCTAGTTTGTTTATGTCATTACGAAATCAATTGCTCTATAGGTGACCTATTCATGAATCCTTTCGTTTATTTCCTCGCCTTCAGTCCTTGTTTACATGATACTTAAGGGAGTTTTGCGCCGTTTGGCATCTTCTTTTATAAATGCAGCTTGGCCTTTTGTAAGAACCTCTTTTTGCACTTAATATGTTTTTAAATACTCCCCCCTCTCTCTCTCTCTCTCTCTCCCTCTCTCTCTCTCTCTATATATATATATATATATATATATATATTATTATATGTAGAAATATACAAACTGGGACAAGAACGTAAAACATTTAGAAGACGATACAAAAAACACGGACGGGACATTCGAAGCCTTCAATCTTCCGTCAAGAACCGGATCATCCTCACAATTTCAGCTGATTAATCTTGAGATCGCTCCGACCCTGCCAGCCCCAAGGAAAAACTAGTCGACGAGCATCAGATTTCTTGTAAAAAGGATCGAATGTATACTTCTAATAATATCAGTGGCTTAGTATGCGTAAATAATAAACTCATAACATTAAAGATTATCAATAAATAATTAAGTGGTATCAGCATGTTAACTATAGCAGTCAAAATGAACAAACCACAAATTTTCACTTAAACAAATAAGTGAAAGCCGGCAAATGAATAAAGATCCTAAAACCCCATAACAACGATGAAAAAATCTTACTTTATCTTCAGCGAGTCTTACTGATCCCAGGGTTAAAGAGAATATTCATCTCACCAATTAGATGAGTATATAAGCAAATTTTAAAAAGGTGATCGAAGTGAATAAAAATTATTTAAATGTACATGAGGATATTTTTGATAATAATTTCAGTGGCTTAATATGCGTAAAAACCGATAGCAGTAAAACATTATCAATTGCTAATTAAGAGTAAAACGAGTAGTACCGGCATGCTGAATATAGCAGTCAAAATAACCAACCCTCAAACCGCTCAAGATAAACTAAGAGTTTTACTCAAAGGTCGAAATCACGGTGATACGGATATGCCTGGCTTTTACAGACTTCGATTATTTTCGTCATTGGTGCGGGGTTTTAGGCATTTTATTCATTTGCCCGCTTTCACCTTTGTGTATTATTGAAAATTTGCGGTTTGTTCATTTTAACTGATTTATATATATATATATATATATATATATATATATATATATATATATACGCTAATATGAAAAGTGAGAATAAGTGCTCGACACTATATTCGTGGATAAATATTCTTTATTATGAGTGAAAGACGCAAGCAATTGATTCATGTGAAAAGATCTTCGCAATTGTTCGAGCGTATCACATTGAAGTGTTGTTACTTGCTTCCATTTTGAATGACGTTTTACGGGCTTGTAAGTTTGGGGAGATTGTTCGGGATTTCAAAATAATTAGATAGATGAATGGAGTTAACTTATACGAATAAATTTACTGTTATCTGCCTTACATTAGACTTGGTCTTTTGCAAGAAATTCCGTTCACACCAGCAAAGGACATAAATGTATTTGTGTGTATGTATATGTATATATATATATATATATATATATAATATATATATATATATATATATATAATATATATATATATTTTATTTTTTATTTTTACCGTTATTGTTTTTGTATTCTTATTGGTGTCACGTATTCTGTATTTTGTTCGTGTACTTCGTTCGTTTTCCGTCCTCGTTGTTGTATACATTCGAAGCTTTCTTCCAGGGGATCTAATGCGCTTGGCTTAGATTTCCCTTGGCGGGCTGGCCATATCGGAGCAATCAGAGTCAAGATTAATCAGCCGAAATTGCTAAGATGATCTGGTTCTTGACTGATGACTGAGGGCTTCGAATGTCCCGTCCTGTGGTTCTTGTGTCGTCTCTGTGGTGTTTCATGTTCTTGTCCATGTCTGTAATTATTTTTACTGTTTACCTATATATATATATATTATATATTGTGTGTGTGTGTGTGTGGTGTGTGTGTATGTGTGTGTGTGTGTGTGTGTAAATATGTAAATATAAATATAAATATAAATATAAATATATATGTGTCAATATCAACCTATAGAAAGTACTGATAAATGTGTGCATGTGTGCATATCTATATCTATCTACCTATCTATCGATGTATGTATGTATATATATATGTATATATATATATTAATATAAATATATAAATATAAATATAAATATATATATATATATATATTTATATACATCGATAGATAGGTAGATAGATATAGATATACACACACGCACGCACACACATACATACACACGCACACAAACTGATGCACATATATATTTATCAGTACTTTCTATAGGTTGATATTGACACACATTATTTGGGGAAATTTGTTTCCATATGCTATGCGTGAAATTCGACCCCCGGGTCATGAGTTTTCAGTCTGATTAAATTATTTTGTATGCCAGAAAATAACAAGCATAAATACAAATTACTAATTCTTTAGCAAACTCTGTTTTATTTTACGAACATTGAAGTCAACAAGTTGATGCGTGACGTTCCTTCTCGAATGTCTAATATTTGCAAATATAATGACCTTTTGTAAATATTATTCACACCGTATACTTTGTATCTTGTTATCCGTCTACAATATTTCCCACATAAATATACATTAGACTAAATGTGTATGGAAAGCTTATATTTCCAGTAGAATATCATTTTGGGAGGACTATTATATTTTAGAAAATAGCGAATAAAAGTACAAATGGGGACATCATTGGTGAGGTCGTTTGTGAATATGAATGGTGTTTACGAAATGATTAGTGTTCGAGTTTTGACGACCATCATACTGGCTTCAAATTTTGGCACAAGTGCAGAAAGTTTGGGGAGGAGAGGAGGTCGATTACATCGAATCCATTGTTCAGCATGTACTTATTTTATCGGTACCTAATGGATGAAGGGCAAAGTCGACGTACGCGAAATTTGAACTCAGAATGTAAAAACGGACGAATTTCTGCTAAGCATTTTGCCCGGTGTGCGGACTCCAGTAACACACTCATTTGCATACAGCCAATCAGAGCTCACCTTTACCTTCTGGTCAAGTTAACAAACACACTCTACCAAGTAAACTAAAGACGAAGAACGGTGTAGTAATTACCGATCGCCAATTTATGCCTGATTTTAGAAGGAGACAGATACTTAGATAGATTTGCGTCTACACCAATTATGGCATATTTTTGGTCCCCCTATAGTAAAGGTGTAGATGGAAAAATCTGGGTAGAAGGTGCTACGCTAGAAACCCTCTCCCCTTACTGTTTTACAATGTAAGCAACCACACAATTAAATACACAGATGCAGCCATGTTTGCAATCAGAACAAGAACATTAGGCATGGATAGCTTATCGAAAATGGATAGTTTATCATCTCAAGATGACTATATTTTGTAGGTATATTGCACCTCATAAAATTATTGACACTTGATAACTTATCTGTAACCGACACGAGATCATGATTGAATATGATAAAGTCTAACTATAGCCAGATATTAGAGTACACTATATCTTATTATCTTATTATCTACATATTCACATAGACACCAATACGTGCATGTACATATATACACACATATCTATCAATCAATCTATCTATCTATGTGTCTATATGTGTGCACTTATACAAATATATGGTTTGAAAACACACACCTGTGCCTAACGGACCCAATTAATTTTTGTCCAGTCGAAGCATTCATTCGTTCAGTCAGCAGTCAAAACTAATGTGAAAGATTGTGTTACCCTATATTTTAATGTTTGGTAAATAGTAATATCCTACTATTATTTTCGAATAAGTAAATGGAAATTACAGATATACTAATATCCTCATGTTTGTTTTGACTTAGTTGGGTAAATAATAGTTATACACCAACCAATCATCTTGCGAATAACTCGGTAAATGTGTTACCTATCGCATGTGTAATATCTTTGGAAAGGGGCAGTTTACATTTGCGTTCGTTTCATGACATTTTAAACATGAATGATATATATGTGTGTGTGTGTATATATATATATATACCTCGAGAAAATACTCTACCAGATAACACTCGAGAAATTTGGAAACACCTTCTCCACCTATATCCAGAATAACTGGAAAAGATACCTCGATGACTGTTTCATCATCTGGGATAAAAGTATAGAGAAACTTGAGGAATTTAAAATACTATTAAATGGAATAAATGATAATATACAATTCACGATGGATCATAACGAAGAAGAATTACAATTTTTAGACATCCTCATTAAGAAAACCGGCAACAAATTAGAGACAGATATCTACTCTAAACCGACAGACTCCAAACAGTACCTACCCTTTGATTCATGCCACCCACGACACACTAGAATAAATGTCCCTTCTTGTTTAGCTAGAAGGATTTGCACCATAATATCAGACACAGATATCGTCTTGTGGGTAGTAAACAACTAGGTATTTCGTCTGTCGCTACGTTCTGAGTTCAAATTCAACATAGGTCAACTTTGCCTTTCATCCTTTTGAGATCGATTAAATAAGTACGGGTTACACACTGGGGTCGATATAATCGACTTAATCCGTTTGTCTTTCCTTGTTTGACCCCGGTATGTTTAGCCCCTTGTGGGTAGTAAAGATACAGGTATTTCGCCTGCCGTTACGTTCTGAGATCAAATTACATCAATTACATCGACCCCAGTGCGTAACTGGTACTTATTTTAATCGACCCCGAAATATAAAAGGCAAAGTCGACCTCAGCGGAATTTGAACTCAGAACGTAGCGACAGACGAAATACCTAGTTGTTTACTACCCACAAGGGGCTAAACACAGAATCGACAAAAAAGGAGAGACAAACGGACTAAGTTGATTATATCGACCCCAGTGCGTGACTGGTACTTACTTAATCGACCCCGAAAGGATGAAAGGCAAAGTCGACCTCGGCGGAATTTGAACTAAGAACGTAGCGGCAGACGAAATACCTATTTCTTTACTACCCACAAGGGGCTAAACACAGAGAGGACAAACAAGGACAGACAAACGGATTAAGTCGATTATATCGACCCCAGTGCGTGACTTAATCGACCCCGAAAGGATGAAAGGCAAAGTCGACCTCGGCGGAATTTGAACTCAGAGCCTAGCGGCAGACGAAATACTGCTAAGCATTTCGCCCGGCGTGCTAGCGTTTCTGCCAGCTCACCGCCCTTATAACGTAACAATACTGAAAAGTAATTGATGAGCTAATATCGGAAGCGTGCTGAAAGAATAATGAATTTTATCGATGAAATGGTTTAAACGAAATTGTCAAAAATATATACTAATACGTTTATATTCACTTTTTCATTACTACCTCAAAGAACTGTATTAAAAAAATCGGCATTTCTTTGATCTTTAGATGTTCTTTAAGATATTAGTGCGGATTTGTTAACCAAGAATAAGTATGTTAAACTTGAACACGAGAGTAAAGTTTGAACCTATTTGATAAACTTGAAAAGATTTTCGTCTTAAGTTTGCTTTTTGCGAAGCACACGTGTGTTAACTATGAAAATTTATCCCATCAAGAATACAACAAATATGCAATCCGGCTGAGCTCAGCATAAGACTGCAGAATGTGTGCCAAATAAGACTCGAACTACTGTTTTGAACTTAAATAATTTTAGAACACACTGAGTTACGCACACTTATACTTATAGGGTTATTCATACGTATATATATATATACATGCATGCACACGTTTACAGGTATAAATATATGATGTATGGACGCAAATCTGTAGTTGTGTATAAAAATGATGTCAGCTAGTTGTACGTAAAGTTGGTATCAAACTGTAATTTACTATCTGTATGCATGTATGTATGTACGATGGAGACTGATATACGTTAACTCTTCCATGCATACAAACATAAGCACATGCACCTATACCCACACAGTTTGAAAATTGTCTCTGAGTTCTATCTGTCTGTCATGTTTTCTTAGCGTTTATTTATACAGATATATGAAGGTGCCTGCCTTTCTGCTTGTGTGTGTATTTGAAATACAGGGAGAGATGGAAAGAGAGAGAGAGAGAGAGAGAGAGAGAGAGCGATAGAAAGAGACAGAGAGAGCATTTATAGCATCTATATTTAATGATATATGAGTCTTTAACTACATATTATCTATAAATTCCTACACAACGACCAACACTCATTCACAAACAGGTATATATGATTAGTATCAATGAATAAATAATTCATACTTCTACGCGTACACACGTTTGTAATATACATCTGTAATATATATATAATATATATATATATAATATAATATATATATATATATATATATATATATATATGTATATATATAATATATATATATATATATTATATATATATATATATATGTATATATATATATATATATATATATATATATATATATATATGTATACATATATATATATATATATATATATATATATATATATATATATATATATATACGGCAGTATAGGTCTATCTGTGCTGCAGTGTGGTAAAGTATACGTTGATTTACCGAGATGCAATAAAGATTATATATTCCCCCGTAATCGCACGCATTCACCCAGACATACTTCAATACATATGCACTCGCATGTACGTTCGCATGTTACAGATGACAACCCGAAGACGCACGCACACGCGTACATCGATTTCTGCGTACATGGCTATGTATGCACTCCTCTCCGTCTGTTAAACACTTTTCTTATATTTCACTAGCCATAGATGCATACTCGCACACATATACACACATATGTATGTGCATGTAAGCATATATATATATATATATATATATATAAATATATATGTGTGTGTGTTCGTGTATGAATATGAATTATATATATATATATATATATATATATTAATATATATATATATGTACATATATATATGTATATATACATTGTATACATATATATAAAAAAATATAGGCACATATACACAACATATATATGTACATATACTTACATATATGTATAAATATATATATATATATATATATATATATATATATATATATATATATATATATATATATATGTATAAGTGTGTGTATGTGTGCATGTGTGTGTATGCGTGCAGATACATAGCATAAACAGACACATACATGTAGAGGCACTTTCCTCAATCTAACACCTTCAAAACTTTCATTAGACATTGATTTTCTTCAACGTAGAAGTTTTGCCAAAGAAATGTCTCATATATTTACACTTTCGACATATTATTCAGAATCATATGACTCAATGAAGCAAATTATTCGGCGCCAAACGATTGGCTACACCTGTGAGAAATCTTTGAAGCTAAATAGCAAGGGCTGCTTTCTCATTATTCACATTAAGAACTCTTTACACTTCCTATAACTATTAATTTTATTTGTCCCTAGATGAGGCGTTGACCTGTTCAGTGAAAGCTGCTAACGATGATGATGCTGATGCTGATGTTGTTACTACTACTAATACTACTACTACTACTACTACTACTACTACTACTACTACTACTACTACTACTACTACTACTACTACAACAACAACAACAACAACAACTATGGGCACCAGTGCTTATTCGAATCGTCTATCTATCTATCTATATGTATATATATGGATATATATATTCATCTATCCATCTATGTATATCTCTACCTATTCATTCATCCATCTATTTATCCTTCTCTCTCCCTATGTATGTATGTATGCATCTATCTCTCTCTCTTTCTCTCTCTCTCTCTCTATATATATATATATATATATATGTATATATACATATATATATTCATCTATCCATGTATGTATATCTCTATGTATTCATCCATCCATCTATTTATCTTTCTCTCTCCCTATGATGTATGTATGTATGTATGTATATGTGTATGTATGCATGTATGTATATATCTATCTATCTTTATATTTATTTACTTGTTTATACGTATTTATCTTGGTGTGTCATTTTATGTAGGAGTCTGTCTAAAATCTAGTAACTTTGTGTTTCTTTTACAATTGATTCTTCTTACTTTATTTTGAATTTCACCACTTACAGGAAACATCTTTAATGGATAGGCTAGAAATAGACACCAAGATATCCTCACCATCTCAAGCATTGGAGAAGGATGCGTCTAGATCATATATATGTGGCTAATCAACATTGGACTGATCATAGTTTAATCAACGCGAATAAATGCAACCTTCCAAGAAAGATCTTTAAGGAAGATAAAAAAAGAAAAAACATGCGGTATGCCTTGAATCTCCATCCTCAAAATTCGAAATATCAATTGAAGATTTTGATATTCCTTTATAACGTTATGAAAGATACAAGTGCTATTTTTCACATCCCGCCACTTTTCTCGACAACATTATTGAATAGTACTTATGTTTTAAGAAACATAAAATCGTCTACCTGAAACATTGCTACGGGGCCGACCTGCCCGAGATGCGGGCAGAGCGACGAAACCGCTCTGCACGCAATCGTGCAGTGTCCAGCAATTTCCCACCTGTGGGCTTATGTCGAACGACTGCTGTCACGTGTGGGACGTGTCGGTTTATCAGCCGAGTCTATCGTTAATATCGTCACGCCTCCTTCCTTCAAACGGGAAGGAAGAGCTATTTTTATCATACTTGTGGCTATGGCGAAAGAATGTATCTGGTGGACGCGTCTGAAAGGATTGGAGACAAACACTTTCCTCTCTGGTCAATCTCTCATCAACTTCTTCAAGTATCACTTGAAGAAAAAAGTGAGAGTAGAGAGGCAAGTTTTGTCTAGTGAATGTTTTAAAAAAAGATGGGTGAATGTAGCAAGGATGGCACGTATGAATGACGAAGCCACCTTGACTATAATTCTATGAACCGTAAAAATTAATACAGAGAGTTGCTTATTTGCAAAAAAAAAAAAGAAATATAACATGTGACTTCATTGACCGAGGTTACCGTGGTCTTTTCCGTAGGCTTTTCTTTCCACGGGTAAACCTCACCTGTCCTCCCCTTTACACTTCATATTGACATTTCTGTGATAACGATCCCTATTGATCAATTTTTTTCCTCTCCCCCTTTTTTTTAACCCCCCTTTTTTTGTCCTCTTTCTCTCCTTTTACGATCCCTTTTGATCGACCCACCCTTTTTTATTTTATTTTATTTTTTATTTTATTATTATTATTATTTTTTTTTTTTTTTTTTACCTTCAAAAGAAAAGCTCTACCTTGTAATTTGTTCTATCTGTGTGCAGCCCTGTGTGGCTAATAAAGAAACATATCTATCTATCTATCTATCTATCTATCTATCTATCTATCTATCTATCTATCTATCTATTTATCTATATATATATATATGTATATATATCTGTGTGTCTACTTACACACTATGGAAGTTTATATATTATTTGTAGGTGAACATGGCTACCATAGGTTACATGTGGAGACAAAACTCGCAACAATTATCAAGCCTTCTCCATGAAAGTGAAATCGTAGTACTTAAATCTAATGGGGGGGGGATTGAGCCGGTAGGTTGGTGTCGTAGCCGGGAAGCTTGCCGCAAACATTTTTGCCGCAGGAAAATTCGTCTCAAGGTTTTGGGCCTTAGGAAAGTTCGTCGCATAGGAAATTCTGCCGTAAGAAAATTCTCTGCATAGGAAATTTTGCCGCAAGACAGTTTCATCGAAAACAAGATGAATTACTCCCTTGGTAAATAAATTCTTCAACCAGCCTATTTATTATATTATTATAGCAAATCTATAGGGGGTGTCAAAATAAAGCAATGTAACAGATGATAATGTTTTCAAAAAATAAAATAAAATAAAATTCTGCTTCAATAAAAAGTAATACGATATAAATATAATAACCTTTACAAAGAACAAAAAGAAACCAAAAATCAGTTAAATCTAAAACAGAATTATATATAAATAAAAAAAACATATACAGTAATCACTCGACTATCGTAGGTGTTAAGTTCGAAAAACCCCCGCGATAAGTAAAAATCTGTGAATTAGAATCAGTACTGTTTATTTCTTTTCATTATTTTTGTCATTTGTATACATTAATTTTATAATAAATGCTAAACAACACAACGCAGGAATCGACGTAACCTTAAATATTAAGCCGCGATACTTGAACCGCTATATCGTAAAAGATTACTGTATATATAAAAAGCAATCTTTTTTCAGGGCTGTAATTTCTCTAAATCAGGTTGACTGCGATATATTCTAAATTATGTTTACGATGAATTTATCCTACGGCAAAATTTCAGGTACGGCAAAGTTTTCTAAGGCGAGTTTCCTACGGCGAGTTTCCTATGGCGAGTATCCTACGGCGAGTTTCTTGCGACAAAATGTTTATGGCGAATGTTCCTTGAACCGGTCAGTGCACTTGGTTTTCACAGTGACTGCAAATATATGAGGTGTGGGTTTGATTCTTATTGTTTTTTTTCTTTATTTTTGTGATAAAGGGCTTATATACAGCAATATAACACGGTGAACACTTATAACCTTCAAAGAATCGTATTAAGTATATAAATGTAGCATCCCACTATCCACCCTTCATAATAGAGGGATTAGTTAGGAATATTTTTACGAGGATTTCTTGATTATCTGCTAATATTAAAATGTTCGAATCTCATGATTAT
>NC_042998.1:15677686-15690186 GCF_006345805.1 Octopus sinensis
AAACACACATGCACACACATTCATGCGCGGGCACACACACATACACGTACACACATATATTTATATATATACACACACAATTTCCGTCCACAAGATCCGCTTACATATCCTTGGCCAACCCGCGGATGTAGTGGTTGACAAGTGGCCAAGGTGCCACGCACAGGGAATCAAATTGGAACTAAGTAGTTGGAAAGAAACTTTCTTATTTCTTTACTACCCACAAGGGGCTAAACACAGAGAGGACAAACAAGAACAGACAAAGGGATAAAGTCCATTATATCGACCCCACTTCGTAACTGGTACTTAATTTATCAACGACGAAAGGATGAAAGGCAAAGTCGACCTCGGCGGAATTTGAACTCAGAACGTAACGACAGACGAAATACGGCTACGCATTTCGCCCGGTGTGCTAACGACTCTCCCAGCTCATGGCCTTTGGAAAGTAACATTCTTACCACTCATCTACGTTTGCACATATAAACACGCCTGTGTCAGTGTTTAGTATTCGTATAATCACAATATCTCGCTTTTGCAGCCGAATGCGGCACTGAGTATAGACGTATGTTTGTGAGTTGGTTTTATTATATCTTGACATAGGTATATCCCTATCGGTTGGCGCTTTCGACGTTTGATATCTAAATAATACAGTAGCTTATTACAAGATTTCAAATTGTCAAACTACATTTTGCAATATAATTGCTTTAATCCCGTGACGTTAAATAGATATCGTAGAATATGTTATCGATTTCTATGTTGAAATTATAAGTTATATTAAGTTTCAAATGAGTTACACAGAAGATTTAATCCCACCGAGTATCTCCTGGAAGTATTGCATCAAAAATAATTGACACCCTGATTAGGCGGAAGGACTTAATGCCAAGCTAAAGCTGGAAAGAAGGGTTGCGTCTATTCTTATATGACAAGTCATTAGTGCAGGTCGTTCGGCAATAGCTAGAATCTCATACGTTCTCTATCTCACACGTACTCTTTCCTTCTCTCTCTCTCTCTCTCTCTGTCTCTCTCTCTCAATATATACAGGGTGATTCAAAAGTCACCATATATAGGAAAAAATATTTTTTTAATAAGAAACAGTTAAAAAACTTTCTTATAAAATGAAATTAATTGTTCTTTATGTATACTCTTTTACTCTTTTACTTGTTTCAGTCATTTGACTGCGGCCATGCTGGAGCACCGCTTTAGTCGACCAAATCGACGCCGATACTTATTATTTGTAAGCCTAGTACTTATTCTATCGGATCTGTGTTTGCCGAACCGCTACGTTACGGGGACGTAAACACACCAGCATCAGTTGTCAAGCGATTGGGGGGGGGTCATACACACTCACACATACACACACACACACAAACACACAGACACACACACACACACACACACACACACACATATATATATATATGTATACATACATATATACTACGGGCTTCTTTCAGTATCAGCTGACAAGGCTTTGGTCGGCCCGAGGCTATAGTAGAAGACACTTGCCCAAGTTGCCACGCAGTGCGACTGAACCCGGAACTATGTGGTTCGTTAGCAAGCTACTTACCTCAAAGCCACTCTTACGCCTTTATGGCGACTTTTGCATCACACTGTATATATAATGTATATACATACATATATACATACATATATGCAAATACACATACACACACACATTTTTATATAAGGTAATCACTAGCTATATCGTGGTTCACCTACTGCGCCCTTAGTACACTGCGGATTTTTCTCACTTATATATGTAAATTTATATCGTATTCTCCTCAGTATATGTTGGGTTTCTGCAGCCGATAGGTATTTTTATTTTTTTAGATTTTCATTATTTCTGTTACAAAATAAGCATTTTCACGCCTAAATATTAATAAATACATTAATTAAAATATATTAAAAGAAAATACAGAGTGTACCGTACATGGGTAAACAAAGAATGAAACACATTGTAAGGAAAGTGAAATTTGGGAGGCGAAAAAAGAGGAGATACGTGTACTTTTAAGGGCGTGGTGAGAGTTTATAAAAGCTTAGATATATAAAAATAATAAAATATATACAAAATATAAAATTAGCTTGCTAACCAACCACATGGTTCCGGGTTCAGTCCCACTGCGTGGCATCTTGGGCAAGTGTCTTCTGCTATAGCCCCGGGCCGACCAATGCCTTGTGAGTGGATTTGGTAGACGGAAACCGAAAGGAGCCTGTCGTATATATATATATATATATGTATGTATGTGTATGTGTTTGTCCCCCTAGCTTTGCTTGACAACGGATGCTGGTGTGTTTATGTCCCCGTTACTTAGCAGTTCGGCAAAAGAGACCGATAGAATAAGTACTGGGCTTACAAAAGAATAGTCCCGGGGTCGAGTTGCTCGATTAAAGGCGGTGCTCCAACATGGCCGCAGTCAAATGACTGAAACAAGTAAAAGAGTAAAAGAGTTAAAAACATATACGGTACAATATTGTTTTTGTGGAGGCACATGGCCTAGTGCTTAGAGCAGCGGATTCCCGGCCGAGGGATCCCGGGTTCGAATCTCAGACCGGGCGATGTATGTGCTTATGAGCGAAACACCTAAGTTCCACGCGACTTTGACAGAAGGTAATGGCGTACTTCTGCTGAATCTTTCGCCTTCACTTTCCCTCTTTACGATTGCATCTAGCAACTTACCTGGGACAGATGGCCGTCCCGTCCAGGTGGAGATCCTATACGCCAATGAAAATGGGAAACTGGCAATTATGAGCCAGGCGTGGCTCGAGAAGGAACAAAACACAACAGCATACAGTTTCTACTTCGCTGAATTACTCCTATCGCGGAGGGCTTTCGAACGTAACGCCCCGCTATAGAGTAGGGGATTACTATATATCTATATGTGTGTATGTGTATGTGTGTGCGTGTGTGAGTGTATGTGTATGTGTGTGCATATATATATACAAAAGTGAATTAATGGGGGTAAAAATTTATATTATTGATTAATATGGCTAATATACATAAAAATTTCCTAAGATTATAAATTATATCCTATATAGATAAATAACAGGAAAGGTCTCCAAAGTTGATTCCTAAGATGCTAGAAGACACCGAATCGCCTTACCACGAAGAATACGTTCTCAAAAATTTTAGCAAGCGTCAGAATGTATGCGAACAAGACGAATGAAAGGAGATTAAATAGAGCACTTAATTCCATCTCTTAAGTTTTCGCTATGAACGATCACTAACGTGATCATCGTAGCTCTTCGGTGAAGTCATACCAGGACACATAATCCGCGGAACTAGATACAAAACGTCCTCGCGACAGAGAACATGCGCGGATTATGTGCCTTGGAAAGACTTCACGGAAGAGCCACGGATGATCACGTTAGTGTTCGTTGACATTGAAATCTTAAGGTATTGAGTTAATTGGTCTATTTTGTCTCCTTTCATTTGTCTTGCTCGCATACATTTTGGCGTTTGCTAGAACATTTGAGAACATATTCTTCAAGGTAAGGCGATTCTGCGTCTTCTTTTAGCATATTAGGAATTCGCCTTGGTGGCTATTCCTCTTATATACATACATATATATATATATATATATATATATAATATATATATATATTATATATATATATATATATATATATATATATATATATATATAATATATATATATAATATATATATATATATATATAATATATATATATATAATATATATATATATGAACTTACTTCGAGAAAAGAAAAGAAACGAAACGACGCTAGGGCGCTCATTCATACAATAATTTAATAAATAAAATATATGCATACATACATATATGTACGTACCTACATCTACATGTATATATACATGCATATATATATATATATATAATATATATATATATATATATATATATATATATATATGTACGTACCTACATATATATATATATGCATGTATATATACATGTAGATGTAGGTACGTATATATATGTATGTAGGCATATATTTTATTTATTAAATTATTATATATATATATATTTAAAAAAGGAGATGTGGAACACGAGTTGTGATATATAAAAAAGGAAATGAAGAAAATGCTGACAAAATAATTTAAGTAATTTAAGTAAGAGGAAAAAACTTTTGATAAGCATAACAAATGCGCAACCGGTAAAAAGAACTTCACCTAATTAAATTACTTAAATTACTTAAATTATTTTGTCAGCATTTTCTTCATTTCCTTATATATATATATATATATATATATACAGAGAGAGAGAGAGAGAGAGAGAGAGATTGATAGATAGATAGATATATAGATAGATAGATAGATAGATAGATAGATAGATAGATAGATAGATAGATAGATAGATAGATAATAAACATACATGCACACAGAAACATACTCACAAATATGTTCATAGTGACTGACAATATTGACAATATTTTTGGGGTTTCATAATGCAGAGTGTAGAGAAGGAAGTTAGTAAATAGAAATTAACTATGCTTCGATTAATTCAACCACTCTGCTGATTCTAGCCTTTTTATTCACATTCATTACTACGTTGCGACGGTTCAACCACAAATCACTGATACACACACACACACTCATATATATATATATATATATATATTATATATATATATATATATACATATATACAAGTGCACACTCACTTATGCATAGGCAGACATACATTCATAAACACATTCACGTGTATGTGTATGTATATATATATGTATATATAAGTATGTATGCATATATATATATATATATTTATTGGTTGTGTGTATGTAAAATGCATCTTATGACCAGGCGAAATCAAACATGACTATAAACTTGATCTTCCACATTACAGTAGAACAACCATTCCGTTGGCCAGTGTCCAGGTCCCATACAGCTACAACATATACATACTGATTGCATTAAACATCGTTGTAATAACGGATTTTTGAAGAAGAGATGGCTGAGTCAGTCTTGTATTAGTAATTTCTAAACTTACAATTTTATTGAAGATGTATTTGCCAAAATCCATCGATTTTTTTTTTTTTGCAAAATGGTAGTAATCTTCAATTTTTTCCATACATTGCAAAGCGCTTATAGAGAATTTTACTGGTTTGTGTTTAGCGCACTTACATTTCCAATTACTGCAACATACAAGCATATACTTATACATATACATATTTACATATAGAATTTTTAATGTTAGGACATCTATTATGTTTACAATAGATTTGTGTTCGATAACCACAGCAAACATTAGTGAAACAGGGATTTCCGATACGCAATCGCTTACGTTTCTTCTGTACGGCTACGGGGTTTATACCCCCTATGGTCGGCCTGGATTAAATGGCATCACAGTGCTTTTTGGGAAAGGCCTTGACTTGAAGGTGAATATGGCCTTGCTCGACCCGGTCGGTAGGATGGTCGTCTAGGATGTAAGCAGCAAAGAAGGCAACAGTGGGGCTTTCAGACTAGTGGCAGTCTATGCCCAAACAGGAGTTGGACGGCCAGATTTCTTTAGACGTCTAGAGATTTCCTTGGGACATCTCGCTGATTAGTATTAATGGGCGACTGGAATTGTATCTTAGACACAATCAAGGATTATGCAGCAACAGCGGATAAGAGGGTCGGGTGCAAAAGACTCGCTCACCTCTGGCATTTCCAACTGTATGAAAGGCTACGCTTCGATCACCCATATGTATCAATGTGGACGTGGTCAAATCGCCGTGGGACGTTCAGATAAGATTTTTATGAGGCCAGCAGGCAGGTAGAGACTAAGTCGCTCCCATTTTCAGATTGTTGGCTATTCAGATAATAAACTCAGGACCTTTACAGTCAACTTAGGAAAAATAATCAGACTACGACCTGGTTACTGGAAGATGAACGCGTCCCACCCGGCTCCAAAATATTTTAGGGACTGGATTAGTTGCTTACTTAAACAGGAATTGACGGGGGCCATCATCGGCAAAAGGTTGTGGGTCGCCTTAAAAAGAACGTTGGAGAGGTGTCAGTTAGGTTTAGCACAGAAATTGCTTTATAAAATAATAGAATAGAAAACAAACAAGTTAGTAACTTAGAAGAAGCACATAAAAATGGGTTGGTAAATGACGTGCTAGCGGCGAGAATGGCACTGGACTATTTCTTCGGTGTAAAATATAAAGGCTGTATTTCCGAGCTAAGGTGCATGCCATGAAACACGAAGCCTCAAAGCCGTTGGTTGGTCACGGGTAGCGGAGGCCCAGCATGGAAAAATATTTAGGATTAGCTTTATGACAGACCGCAGCGGTCATGTGCACACCGATACCAAACAGACGAGCACAGTGTTTCGATAGTATCTCGCCGACCTCTTTTGAAGAAGTAGCATTCTTGTTACATCTAGCGTTGAGGCTTATCTTGTGGGTATGCTGCGCCTTTAGGACAAGAATATTGAGTGCTGTAGAAGCCTATTGCCGTGGAGGAAGATCTACTGGGGTGCAAGTCACCAGGATTGGATGGTCCGCCCTATGAACTATATGCCCACACGTCCCACTATTTACGTCGGTTTTAGCAGCTGTCTACTACTCCTGGCAGCAAACAGGAAGCATTCCCAGTCGTGTGAGCCGGTGAGTGGTGATAATGTTGAGAAAAGATCTAAACAAGGAGGATGTGATTGAAAACTTCAGGCCCTTAACTCTACTCAACATTGAGTTAAAGATTTTAGCTAGGGTACTAGCCAAGAGGCTGGCGCTTGTTATCAGTAATATAGTCGAGGATGCACAAACCTGTGCGATTCCCGGTAGATCTATCCACTACAATCTTCTCTTCATGTGATACACCGTAGAACGGGCAGGGAATAGATCGGGCTTTGGAGGGGCTCTGGCCAAGCTGGACGAGTCCTGGTGTTTTTGTTATGTATTTGTCTGAAATTTTTTTTATCATACCTAATGCACCTACTATGATAGGAATTGTTTCTGTTTTTAGGCTCCACATTCGAATTACCTATAACAATCTATGGAGTAGGAGTGATTTACTTTAGGGACGGTAAATGGAGGCGAACTGTAGCAGAAGTTTAGCCGGTGGTATTTCTATCAAAATAAAACTGCAAGTGTTTTGTGTTTTGAGAATCCCTGGAGCCGTTCTGTTGTTTCTCTCTCTCTCTCTTTCTCTTTGTATATATTAATACATCTATCTATCTATCTATCTATCTATATCTATCTATCTATCTATCTATCTATCTATCTATATATCTATCTATCTATCTTTCTATCTATCTATCTATCTATCTATCTATCTATCTATCTATCTATCTATCTATCTATATATATATCTATCAGTCTATCTCTCTATCCATAAAATGTCAGGTGAGAAGGAAGAAAATCCACAAAAAGCACGTCTGTGGTTGTGTTTGGATATATAGTGTTTCGAAGTGGCGTTATATTATAATGTAAAGACAGTTTGTATACTGTTAATGAAGTATTTACAATATAATGAGGCTACAGGTTGAAAAGCTGTTCTGTCCGATTATCCTAAGTGTAAAACGATAACAAAATTTAATTTATTGCCCTAAATCTCGAAATTCCACACCCTAACGTGTCATTCAAACAACAAGATGCGACAGCAAAATCATTTTTTATATATTGCCTATCATCATACAAACACGAAGTAGAAATTTAATAACGAATACGTATGGGGGTAAGGTGGATTTTGTTTCTAGATCTAAGCGATCAAGGCGAACGTGATGTAAATCACGTCAACAGGAAAAAAGGAAAAAAAATATAGCAATGCACATTTCCAAATAGTAAAAAGAAAAAAGGGGAGAAAAATGTAAACATTATTTTCGATGTCCTTTAATATGATTTTATTTATTGATATATTTTTTTTTAAAAAAGATCAATTTCTACTTTGCTATAATGTTTGAAATGTGGTCATGCGATTTAAAAAGCGAAAATAATATTAATTCATCTAGCACATGACCTATTGCAAAGAGCTGCCTGACGTACAAGTAATTTACTAAAAAATGAAATTTCCAAAGAAATTTAAAAAATAGTATTGTAGTAAAAAATTATAAATATATTTTTACATTTTTTGCTGAGTAATCATTGGTAAAAGCAATATGGGAATAATATAATTTTGAACTTCCTAGCGTCAGCAAATTCTAAATAGCAGAATGGACACAAAATCAATCAATGATTGAATGAAACAAACAGGACAAAAACAGTGGCATCTAAATGTTTGTTGTTTATAAGTGACACAGTGACGCTGGTAGCATGGGTCACGTTAGAGTTATGGTGGATGTCAGTAGGAGTGGACAAAGCGTTGAGGAGATGGTGGAATTATAAACAACTGGTTTCTAAAAATACATTGTAGAGTGATAAAAAGAACAATTTGTTTTAATGACAAATTTATTAGGAATATTAGATGTGCCCTAAGGGTATGCTCGTCCTAACAGTAAGCGGTTTTCCTGAGAAACCACGATGTTGAAGAGAGTAGATTGCCAAAACGGCATATGTTGCTAAAATCAAGTCCTTTAGCAAAACTGTTATTCTCCACAAGAAACAGGGAAAAAAAACCCAGAGAACACTAAATTTAGCAAAGTATTGAATTGGAGATTATATTCAGGTAAACAGTGTACCCTCTCCCAGTACTGTAATATACTATTTCAGTAAATCATCTCTTTCTCTTCTACAAATTACAACAAAGAACAAGTAACAACGTCTTGGACTTAGAATTTGGTGAAGATACTCGTCACGTTATCGATAAGTGTTCACAAAATATTAGTCGAAGATACACAAGCCGATGTGCTCAAGTGAAGTCTAAACATGATAATTTACATCAACAGCAACGTATTCATGCCTGATAAAGCTTCAGCGGTGATCTTAACTTCGATTAGTGTAAAGTGTTCAAAAGGATTGGTCAAATATACCTTGTATCTCTCCTTTAGCGTAAGTTTTTTGCGTCATCTCTTCAGAACCTTCATTGCTAATATGTATTACATCATCATGTTATTGGTGAAATTGTGCATAATACCCGACAAGGATATGCTCCCGAAGACACATTTTCCGCTACCTCTCGTTTTATCTCACCCTCTCTCGCACTTCGGCATTTATACAATCATTTTTGTATTCGAATCAATAGAGTTTCTATCGAGAAAACTTAAAAAAAAAAAAGCTTTTAAAAAATACACACACCTCCCAGTCCTTCCCAAAATGAATCAGATTTCATCTCTTGCAGTCTTAAGCTAATTGTTTTAGGATATGTTGTGATAAAAAATTCCCTTATTTTCAGTTCCAAAGAAAAGCGAGAGGTACCGTCAGTGATTGGTTCAGAATACAACCGGGAATATCTTACAAATGGTAGTGGTGAGACGGCAAAAAATCACCATACAGTCTGAGGTACAGACAGGACAATAAATAGGAGGCAATGTCCTCGATTACATGATTATATTGCAAACGGAATCATATCAGTGCGATTACTTAGATTGGCCAACGATACACGTACATGTACACACGCTGTAACATATACCTACAGAAATACATGCACAGAACTCACACACATAGACAAAAACATTTATATTCGCTTAAATATATGGCCAAATAGATACATTTATAAATACACTGAGATACGCATACATATAGACAAGTACATACGTATATAACTGCGCATACATATGTGGGGATTTGAGTGCTTAGAAGTAAATATATAGTGAGACATAGATTGAAGGACACTTACAGTCAACGATGTGTTTGTTAAGGTCTGGGTGATAGAAATCGAAAAAAAACTTATCGTCCATATGTGTATGTATGCATGTATGTATGTGTGTATGTGTGTGTATGCGTGTGTTTGTGTGAGTGCATGTGTGTGTGTATCTCTAGATATCTCCCCAACACCATTTGACAACCTGCGTCGGTGTGTGCACGTCTGCATAACTTAGAGGTAAAAGATAGAATAAATCGTTGATTTGTTCGACTAAAACACTTCAAGGCGCTACCCCAGGATGGCCTCAGTCTGACGACTGAAACATGTGAAAGGATATAAGAATAAAATGTGAGCCTGCCTGTGTATGCGTGTGTTTCGACAGACACGTATTTATATATATATACATAGACATTCACACACATACTCCCCCACACATATATACATACATACATACATACATATATATATATATATATTGATATTGATACACATATATTGATAGCTAGATAATATATATGTACATAGTATATATATATGTATACGTATTTATATATATATTCATGTGTGTATGTATATATATAATATATATATATAATATATATATATATATATATATATTATATATATATATATATATATATATATATTACATACACTCATATATATATATGCATGCACGCATATACTTACACCAAGCACATATACTTACATACGGCATGAATACACACTCACATACATATATACATTCATAAATACATACATACATACATACATACATACATACACACATACATACATACACACATACATACATACATACATACATACATACATTCATACATACATACATACATACATACATACATGCATGCATACATACATACATACGTACATATACATACACGTATCACTGTCTAGTGTTCTTTACGTCAAAAGCAATTTATCAAAATATATGTCGAGCAGTCTGTACAAGTATTACTTGCATTTCCAACCTTCTCACTCATTCTGTCTGTTGCACTTGTTTCACATTCTAAACTCGACTGACTCTCTCCTTTCTCTCTCCATAACTCTACATCTTACGTCTTTTTCTTCATTCACAAACGATTCCTCTCTCGCTGTTTACAAAACTTCGTTTTCGTACGAAATTTCGGAGTTTTCATCAATTAGAAGCGTTTGCGTCCAATGATGCAAAACAGTATAATTGCCGCCAGTTAAAAATTTTATCCAAAGCAATTAAATCTCTACTCAGTATAAATGAACAGATACTTTGAGAAATAGCTTTTAGACACACGGACACATGGTCGAAAGACACAACAAACGCAGATATTTTTTTTCTTCCTCGCTTTCTCTTCTCGTCTCGCTCGGTATGTATGCGCGTATGTAAATGTGTATGTCTACTCCCTCTCTCTCTCTCTCTCTGCTTCGCTTTCTTTCAACCTCTCTGTGTTTCTGTCTGTAATTATGCGTGTGTGAATGTGTCTGTGTGTGTGTCCGTGTGTATGTGAGCCCGTGAGTGTGTGAAACTTATTGTACATACAACGTATATCTTTAATCTCTTACACGTTTCAGTCTTTGGACTGCACCTCTCATGAGGCCCCTCCTTGAAGAGATATAATCAAACGGATCCACTCCAGTACCTTACTTGAAGTCTGGTAATTATCCTAGTGGAGACGTAAACAATCCACAATCTGGTTGTCACGATGTGGTGACAGGCAACCCCAAAACCTAAAAAGCAGACAGACGCACACATATATCATAGGCATCTTTCAGTTTCAATCTACCAAATACACTAAGGAGGCTTTGAGCAAGCGTAATTTTAATCTAGTTGGCGTTGATTTAATCTTCAAACTTAAATGTAGTATATAGAAGCATTATGAACTTCATTGTATAACTGGTATTTCTACGTTAAGGTGGCGAGCTGGCAGAAACGTTAGCACGCCGGGCGAAATGCTTAGCGGTATTTCGTCTGCCGTTACGTTGTGAGTTCATATTCCGCCGAGGTCGACTTTGCCTTTCATCTTTTCGGGGTCGATAAATTAAGTACCAGTTACGCACTGGAGTCGATGTAATCGACTCAATACTTATGTCTGTCCTTGTTTGTCCCATCTGTGTTTAGCCCCTTGTAGGTAATAAAGAAATAGGTATTTCTACGTTGGAATTCTGGTTTCAGCCTGACAAATATGTTATGAATTCACGAGCATTTGGCATATCCATGCATTTACACTTCCATTGCAATGAACAGATAATTCAAAGAGAGATAGACTGTCTTCCTATATATACTCACGCATATGCATATTCATATATATATATATTATATATATATATATATATATATATATATATATATATATATATAAAGTTAATACAAACAAGAAAGCACAAAAAAACACAACAATGCGAGGACGTGGAACAAATATAGTATTATTGGACGCTCAGGAAAGAAGGAAGGTTCAACGTTTCGAGCGGAGCTCTTCGTCGGAAACATAGGAGAAGGAAAGATCCAGAGAAGGGAAGAGAGACGAAAAAAAATCACCAACGGTACACACGCGTATACATTGGTGCGTGTCCTAGTAGTCAGGCTGTTCCACTCACGATCGCCAGAACGAAGTTTCAATTTCCGGAACGTGCGATGCTTTGTGTTCTTGAGAAAACACTTCATGTCATGTTACTCCTGTCCACTAAGCTATCAATTGGGGACCCTCGACAGATCTGCCTTCCGATCAGATGAGGGAATGTTGGTCTGCTCGTCCAGCCAGTTGGGTTGAATCATTCGAACGAAAAAGCGACGGAAAGCGTGTTGTGATCAGAGATTTATAACAACAACCAATGATCTGGTTGATCACGTATATCATAATATTG
>NC_042998.1:15695186-15737686 GCF_006345805.1 Octopus sinensis
TTCGAGCCTACGCTCTTCTACAGAAAGGAACACAGAAAAAACAAGGAGAGAAAAAAAATGTGTGTAGTGGCTAACCATCTATCGTGCAGGTGCGTGGCTTAGAGGGTAGAGTGTTGAACTCACGATCGTAAGGTTGTGTTTTCGATTCCTGGACCGGGTGATGCGTTGTGTTCTTGAGCAAAACACTTCATTTCACGTTGCTCCAGTCGACTCAGCTGGCAAAAATGAGTAATCCTGCGACGGACCGGCGTCCCGTCCAGGTGGGGAATTTCTACGTCACTGAAACCGGGAAACCGGCTCTTATGAGATTCGCGGTTCGAATCGCAGGCCGGGCGATATGTGTGTTTATGAACGAAGCACCTAAGTTCCACGCGGCTTTGGCAGAAGGTAATGGCGAACCTCTGCTGACTCTTTCGCCACAACTTTCTGTCACTCTTTCCGCCTGAATCTTGCAGCTCACCTGCGACAGACCGGCGTCCCGTCCAGGTAAGGAACCTTTACATTAAGGAAGCCGGGAAACCGGCCCTTATGAGCCAGGCGTGGCTCGAGAAGGAACAAACACGTATATATATATATATGTGACCTCGTGTGTACCGTTGGCGATTTTTTTCCTCTGCCTTCCCTTCTCTGGATCTTTCCTTCTATGTTTCCGACGAAGAGCTCCGCTCGAAACGTTAAACCCTCCTTCTTTCCTTCTTTTCTGAGCGTCCAATAATACTATATTTGTTCCACGTCCTCGCGTTGTTGTGTTTTTTTTGTGCTTTCTTGTTTGGATTAACTACGCATATATATATATATATATCTCACAGTTTCAAGGATAACAATTACATTGATGGGTAATTAGCTTCGAGTGGAGCGTGAAACATATGTTACATCACGACTGCACGGAAACACTTCAGGTATTCAATACGATACGATAGCTATGACATTGTATTTCATTCATGCCTCAAGTCATCCACTTTGTGATAGAGAATGTCATTTATGTGAAGCTAGAGACTCCACTTCAGATTTTCGCTTCTTACTTTGTTTTCGTTGCCGCAAAAATACGTATGAATGATGAAACAAACTCTCACAATAGTGTTGGATATGTCATATGAAAGCCTTAGTGTATCTGAAAGAGAGAAATCTTTGAAAATATTCTGCAGTCCTTTCAATCTTAACTTGGCTCCATCATTACTTACAACCAATTAGATGACATTTTCAAAACACAAACATCAACAAAATCAAATAGGAAACAATGGAAGAAAAGGAAATTAAATGAATCTGTACGTTTCAGTATCAAGAAAAATAATGAATTCAAAACATTGTTTTCAAATATAGAACATTTAAAATGCAAAAATATGTAAATAAAAAATAAATTTACGCGTCTAATAGTGTCATGTTAAAGGAAGTCGTCTTGTAATTATGTTATTCCGGGATAATGTTATTAATTTACCCAAAGAAATCGTAAAGAAAATAATTCAATAAACATATGTTTATTTTGTTAAACATAGATGTCTGTGTTATTTAATTTGGAAAATGTTTTGGAAAATAGTGGAATATAGTTTAACATTGAAGTCGATTCAAATACCAGTGTCTAAAGCGTGACAATGTGCGTAAATTCCTAAACACCAGCGTTTATCTGCTTTGATCTTTATGACTGTAATTTCGTATGTATTTTTGTGTCTGCATGCTTACACACACACACACACGCACATACACATGTTTTGCAAACAACTTGCACATGCAAGTGCTAACATACGAAAGCTCCCCATACTAGAAGTCAGCAAATGTATGGGTCATCAGGAAAGAAAGCTCTGTTTCGGGGATAGCTCTTGACGGCAGCATTGCGCACCGGCCCCACTCACTGAAATGAGGTCCCGCTTGCTAGATCAACTGGTTATCAGATATAGCTCAATATTTTTCTAGTCATTGGTCATCGTGTTCTTTTAACCAAATCCGGTGGCTTGCCATTTCCCCTATGGTTCGGAGATCCGTTGTGGTGGTATTTGTTTTACGATGATTAAGGCCTAACAATAACAATAGACGCCTGACACTGTGTCCAACTAATCATTTGCATCCAACTTCGAATGGGAAATGCTTCACTTTCAAGACTGGGTCATTACATTACTCGAGGAAGCTTACATAAATAGGCGCAGGAGTGGCTGTGTGGTAAGTAGCTTGCTAACCAACCACATGGTTCAGTCCCACTGCGTGGCATCTTGGGCAAGTGTCTTCTGCTATAGCCCGGGCCGACCAAAGCCTTGTGAGTGGATTTGGTTGACGGAAACTGAAAGAAGCCTGTCGTATATATATATATATATATATATATATATATATATAATATATATATATATATATATATATATATGTATGTGTGTGTATGTGTTTGTGTGTTTGTGTTGTCTCCCTAGCATTGCTTGACAACCGATGCTGGTGTGTTTACGTCCCCGTCACTTAGCGGTTCGGCAAAAGAGACCGATAGAATAAGTACTGGGCTTACAAAGAATAAGTCCCGGGGTCAATTTGCTAGACTAAAGGTGGTGCTCAGGCATGGCTGCAGTCAAATAACTGAAACAAGTAAAAGAGTAAAAGAGTAAAAGAGTATAACGGTCTATCGTTCGAGCCCGAGCGGCGTCCATATTTTCATCACGAGGAACCCTTAACTCAACCAGATTTACCCCTTTCTTTTTGTTTCTTTTTTGTTTTACATTATGTTATGATATCCGGTTTCTTAGTAAATGGTATGGGAAGGAATCCTTGGCACTCTGGTAAATCTGCAGTCACATCCAAATTGCCGTTCCAATTTTCATTGCCCACAGGAAGATTCTTCTTCTTGAAGCGGATACCACTACTGATGACATCAATTTGGTTCTTTATAGCATTCAAGATAACTTTAAGAATCAGATTGTGTCTTCAAGGATATCTATTCATTTCACAGTTGCAAAGAATATGTTTCAGGGTTTCGACCTTTCCGCATTTGCATATATTATTTTCTGTGACAATCTATCTTACTAGATTTGCACCCACCATATCTAGGTGTGTAAGTGAAGACAGGATACCATCAGTCTCTGCTTCTACTTTCAACGCCCTGGCTGTTTTTACACACACACACGCGCGCGTATATATATATATATATATATATATATATATATATATATATATATATATATATATATATATATATATATAATATATATAGGGGGAGAGTTCACAACAAAAAAATAAACAAAAGACGATGACAGGTGGTGTACACAACAAACAGATGTATCAGTACAACGCTCGGGAAGTGAAAAACTCTTTAACGTTTCGAGCCTACGCTTTTCCACAGAAAGGAACGCAGAAAGAAAGGAGGAGAGAAAATAAAGAAGGTGTAGTGGCTAGCATATAAATCCGAATTTAGGGAAGGGAATAAATAAAATACAAGCTAGATATGTTTCCTAGCCTGGATACTATTTACCCCATTCCCTAAATTTGGATTTTTATTCGTATCCATAGCAACATTCGCACCCACAGTTTATCGAACTTCGATATGGGAAAGGTATGTGAAACTTTTGCTCAGTAAACTACTATTATTCCTGAAAGTTGTTTTTTAGCTCCTACACATTGCTCGAAACTGACTAACCTCCTACATGTTGATCGTTGGATCTTAGCTTTACACATGCACACACACATGCAAATACGCGGACACACACATATCAGTCATAGTATATATATCCGGAAACGAAGCACACGCTAGGGCGTTAGAGCAGTTATATAATCCGTAGATTGCCGGATAGAGACTGACAACTCGTTTCCTATCTATAAAGTACTTAAGTGTATAACCTTCTCAAATTTAAATGGCCGAAGATACATAACCTCTCTACAATTGGAGGGACGAAAGCATCATGTTCTGTTAATTGTGTGAGCAGAAATAAATACACACACCACACACGAACGTACACACACACATATATAAAGCATATAGATCAACCAACATCTTGGGTAACGGTATTTCGCAAATCTTGCAGCAAATCTACTATTTTAGGCATGCGCGTATAGTTTGGATAGAGAATCGCTCGCCTTATAGTCACTCATCTTATAAATCAGAGGAAATTCCTGTCGCGGATATGCAATACTCCGTTTGCGGACTTGGATATTGTTAGCAATTTTGAATGTAGTCGTATGTGACACATCTGGAACCGCATTTTCCAAGACTGGATCAGTGGGTTTTCGTACCCGGAATTTTTTGTTTACAAAATTATCTGATCATGCCGTATTACACTCTCCTGTGATGAGATGTTACGTGTTTCCTGTCTTTTGAGTCTGTTGAATCGCCTATACATTTAAGCACTTTATAGGTGCGAAAACAATGGTCACTCTCTGACAGGCCATGACAACAGACCTTATATATATATATATATATATATGTGTGTGTGTGTGTGTGTGTGTGTGTGTATGTGTGCGTGTGTGTGTGTGTGTGTATTTGTATATATATATATATATATATATATATATATACCGGAGTAAACACATAAATGTGAAACAAGGTGGTAAAAAGAGTACTCAACTACCAGTGGTAGAGTAATATGCTTTATTTTAAGCAGCAGAAAATTCAACAAAATCTGTTGCCGTTCATCAGACAGTTTTTGCTAGAATCTAGCAAAAACTGTCTGATGAACGGCAACGAGAAACTCAGAGTAACAGATTTTGTTGAATTTTCTGCTGCTTAAAATAAAGTATATATATATATATCTATATATATATATATATATATAGATATATATATATATATATATATATATATATATATATATATATATATATATTATATATATATATATATATATATATATATATATATATATATATATATATATGTATATATATATATATATATATATATATATATATATACATATACATACATACGCACACACCACACACGAATGCACGCACAGACACACACACACACAGATATATATAGCATATAGATCAACTGACATCTTGGGTAACAGTATTTCTCAAATCTTCTAGCAAATTTATTTTAGGCCTGCGACTATAGTTTGGATAGATAATCACTTGCTTCATAGTCACTCATATTATAAAGTGCTGAAAATCCATGTACTTCATAATACCGGATATCTTCCATTTGCTTTCGGAAAATCATTATCTACATGTTTCCCAAATGTTCCTGCTATTAGTGGAACAAGCAATTTTATACTGAGCGGCTGGCAAAGGATTCCGGTTCTATATTTATATATAACACTATATAATTAATAAACTTATCACACAGCTGTTTGATATATACTACAGTTTATGTAATAAGGAAATATGGAATATATGAAATCTAACCAGGTTTTAACGACTTATACTACAAATTATCTATAAATTCATCATATATTGGATCCCACAGAGAAAAACAACAAACTAATATTGATATTGACTATTCTATTACGTCATACTAAATATCGTTTTACTAAATATTTTAAATGTCAGTATATTTAATAAAATCAAACGTTGCTTGCTGGATGTTATTTATTGCAAATTTTAATATAATTATAGTTTAATTACATGACTTGTACAATACTTCGGGAAACGTGAGTAGGTTGTGCTGATGAAGCGACAATGGAAATGGCAATCAATTTTTGATATTAAATATTTCTGAATATTTTAACTTTCATAAAAAATGAAATCAATCCAATCTACATCTATTATCTTTTATTTTTTTTTCGTCTGTTTCTCTCTTTATCTCTTCATTATATAAGTATATGCGTAAAATATGTCTGCTCGTTCTCTGCCACTGAGAACATTATATGCTCCTACACCTATGAATTCGCTGGTGTCCTATGAGCTCAGCCCTAAAGGAACGTATACATTTGTAGACATTGCGTACCAAGCGTAACCCTTTTCACTACGCTGGCACTGCGTTTTCGAGCGGTACTTTTTTCATTCTGCTTGAAAAATGCTTTGCTTTTTGAAAATACCCACTTTTCCATTTCTTGCTTTGTTTCCTCTATTAGTGGCGAGGAAAAACATTGCTTTCCCACTGTCTCATATTCACATACCTTGAACGAGGACATTACACAATCCTTAAACCATAATCATGTTTTCTGCAGGGTGGCCCTTCCAAGAGGAATTTTGCCATACATTATCTGCTTCGGGATGATCTTCTGACCATCTATGCGATTAAGATGTCCAGCGTAACCAGGGCTCGCGAACTATCGTATGTATATACATACATGCTTCATGTTTCATACCTAGCTACCTACCTACCTTCTACCTACCTATCTACCTACCTACCTACCTACCTACCTACCTACCTACCTACCTACCTACCTACCTACCTACCTATCTACCTACCTATCTAACTACCTACCTACCTACCTACCTGCCTACCTACCTACCTACCTACATACCTGCCTTCTACCTACCTACCTACCTACCTACCTACCTACCTACCTACCTACCTACCTACCTACATACATACATACATACATACATACATACATACATACATACATACATATATAGATACATAGTTACATACATACGCATTCATATATACATATTGAGTTAGCAAGATAGCGAGATTGCTATGTACCATGACGAGGAAAGTAATTTTTATTAGGTTACTAAGGTCGGACAATGTTCAAAATCAGGAGATCAATACTATATTAAAATACAATAGTAATTGCAATGAACGATTGCACTTAAATATCAGGTATATTGTCTATTGCTAATTTATATAGTATTTAGTTAACATCGAGAAATAGTAGGTATCGAAATATGTTTGTACATTCATTTTAAGTATGTCTCCTCACTAGATATCACTCCCAAGAAAATTTTCTCTTACCTTTCTCAGGAAGAAGTAATGCGAAACCACGGATCCGTGATAAATGCATCAGAAATGAAAAGGGGAATATATACGGGAAGTGTCGAAATTGAGTGGGGAAATGAAGCGGAGAGTTACTGAATATTACGATTAATTACAATAGAGCAGCATATCAGCCAGAGAATTTTATTAATTTTTGGGTCACCTAGAAACCGCACTTTGCTTACGTCTCAACTAACATTGCACTCCTTGGACTAGTCAAAGCTTCTGGGGTGTGCAAAATTAAAAAAGACATATCAAACATGGAAGCCGAACAAACCGTATATATTAGATGTCTGAACTGTAACCCAAACCAAGAAAAGGTAAGCTTGTTCTATATACGAACCAGTACAGATTCTTCCATCCGTCATGAATAAATGACCTTCCTTAAAAATAATTTATATATCCAGTGGAGGACGATTTTAGCTGCCTTACAAAAGTGCTACTTATACGCAATATATACCCTGGGCCTCACTTGATTCATAAACATTTGTATATTATTCGATCGTCTTCACCTTCAACAGACAACTATGGATACCACATCTACTTTCACAAGGATTCAACGCTATCCAGAAAATCAGATTATTATTTAACAAGCTATGGGCAAAACGAAATCCTATGGCAAGAGGCATTCTTCGAAATCAACAAACCATGAAATAAGTTTAGTGAATATAACATTATATCAACACATTTAGAAAGACACTTTATTCTCTTTAATTTAAAAGAAATCTATGCTGGATTTTGCATATTCGTGTTTTTCCTTCTCCAATCTTCTTTCTGTGATTAAAGCTTCTGTATTAAACGGCTTACTGAGTTTAGTTCTAGAAAATCCTAAAAGAAGCACTGGAAATAGATATACGCTTTTATCGTTTCCTTGAAATTTCCAAGAATCTAAGTATATTTTAAGCAGGTAAAAACATTATTCATCCAATACTGAACTGTTATCTCAAATTTCTTACTGTTTGGCTTCGTTGTCACAATTTCCATTTAACAATCTTATGAATTCATTTAGCTTGAGTTTCGTTTTTACCTACGCATATACATACGTATATATATATATATATATATATATATATATATATATATATATAATATATAATATATATATATATATAATATATATATATATATATATATATATTATATATATATATATACATACATATATACATACATATATATATATATGTTTATATATATATATATATATATATATGTATATATTTATGTATATATATACATATGTACATGCATATATATATATACATACATATAAATATATATATACATCAATCAATCATATACATATGTACATGCATATATATATATATATATACATATAAATATATATATATACATACATATATACATACATATAAATATATATATATATATATATATATATATATATATACATACATGTCAAATCTATCTTTGTGCGATGCAACATATTCTGAAATTTGCTTCCAAGGCGAATCAGTTATTTGTTTTTACTTACGCGTGAAAAACATTCAAGTGTACAATGAAGGACATCATGCTTACTGAAATATATATTTTATTTCTGATAATCCTTGAATATGATGCGTCTATATATTTCGCATTTTCTCTCCATTCTATTGCATGTTCTTCAAATTTTCGTTCACTATATACTATCACAATAGACGTCAAAACATACACATAACCGAACCTATATATTGATATATCGTATCCTGTCATAATATAAAATTGCATTTCTTATGACAAACGTACCTCTAGTACATATGGGAATCATATTATATCTCTATACCACCTAATCACGCGAACGGTTGAGGAGTTTCAGAGAATGCTAATTTATGCTTACTCCTTCACATGATATTCTTGTATTCAATAAACTAAGATATACTCATGGATTTCTTTTTACCTTTAATTACACTTATTACCTGCAACGTATATCCGACTCATTACACGATTTTGTTTGAGAAATAACATAATAATTATCTTTCGATCATAATCGAGGATTCATTGAATACTGTAACTCATATAAATGGCACATCGGTTTGATGATATATATATATATATATATATATTATATATATATATATATATATATATATATATATATATAATGGATACAGATCGTGTATCAATAGCTATCTTGATGGCGGTGGCCTCATGGAGGTGACCATGGCAGCGATTATTCTTATATCTATAAGAATGCCATATTAATATGGCGATAACAATTAATTTATATATATATATATTATATATATATATATATATATATATATATATACTTTTATTATTGTATTTGTTTCAGTCATTTGATTGTGGCCTTGCTGGAGCACCGCCTTAAGTCGAACAAATCGACCCCAGGACTTTGTTATGAATTCATTTAGCTTGTTACTTTTTGCTGAAGCGCTAACTTAAGGGGACGTAAACACACTAACATCGTTTGTAGTATATATATATATATTATATATATATATATATATATATATATATATATATACAAATACACACACATGACTGGATTCTTTCAGTTTCCGTCTAGCAAATTCACTCACAGGGATTTGGTCGGCCCGAGGCTATAGTGGAAGATACCTGCGCAATGTTCCACACAGTGGGACTGAAACCGCTACTTACCACACAGCCACACCTGCGCTTGCATATATATATGCACATAAATGTGCGTGTGCGCGATTTTGTGGATTGTGTGTGTGGGTGTGTGGATGTACGGGTGTCTGGGTGGGTGATTATGTGCATTGAAAAAAGAAAATGAATGGTTTATTTGCTATAAGCTTAAAAACTGAAGCCCTGTTGACATGCGGCTTAAAGATAGTACGACGTGTTATCTACAATACAAAAACCCAACATGAAAAATATCCTTTACTTAACTGCAAACAAATTAAATTTTGTTAAATTCAACTTTTATTTTTGTTTTTGTACTCAGACGTTACTTATCATCATGTATCGTCTCTGTTTTTATCGCAAATAATAATTTATGGGTGAAGTGAAAGTATAGCTGTAATGTAAACTGCAACATAAAAAAAATCTTGCGTGGTAAAGTTTTGTGTTTTATTTTTACTTAAACAATTAAAACATCACATTATTTCAGCATACTCTTACTGCACATTTTATTACAGCTGGTACGGAAAATCCCTAGTAGGCACAAAAGATAGAATTAACTAGCTCCTATGGAGAGAGAAAAAGTATACAAGAATTAGTTCTTGTTAAAAACTATTCAATCCTGTGTTACTAAAAATAAGAACCAACTCAACGCACGGCCATTAAGAATTGATTAAAATATAGTGAGAAAATAGACGATGTGAGAATGAACATTAAAGCGAAGACGAAAACACTTATATCAACATAATGATATAAAATGTATCACCAAGTGAAAGATAAAATTCACTTTGTCTCTGGGAGCTTGGAGATAACCAATACACAGCACCTTTGTTGCATAAAAATGACTAATCAATATGCAAATACCTTCTCAAGAATGAGAATCCGGGAACATTGCGGAATAAATGTAAAACCGTTTCAGAAAATTAGTCTAAGCTAAACAGTGAGAAAGTAATTAAGATGTAAGCTTAGCTAAGGGAATATGTTATTTGGTTAGATTTAAGTAAATGATGGTAGACCCAGACATTTGATGAATATGTAGAATATAAAGTAGACTTGTATACTCCAGTGAAAAGTGAGATGTGGTGTTCGTAACAGCTATTAAAAGTGATTGCTTTCATCCTTGTAGTTGGAAAGAATATAATAGGAATGAGTGATGAGGAAATCTTGAAACTTGATAAAGTTTTAAATAAAACCGTATGTTGTATTATCATATATCAAAGGGAGCCAAATAACAAAGAATTGTAAACCTAGACTATATTTAATTTGGGACTATGCTTGTGAATGTAATGAGCTTAAATGTGTCTATTCATGGTTTGAAAAATGAACCAGGCCACAACAATACAGGAACCAATATATATTTTTATATAATGTCAATTAATTTAATAAACCTCTGAACGAGGTATAGTCAGTGAAGTAACTGCACAACAATGTCAAGTATATTTGCCATCTAAATATGGCTAACCATTAAGGGTGGATGCTACTGTAGCTCGTAGCCCCAGGAGAACATCTTCTCCAGCTGGCTATTGACACACTTTCTGTGCCCTATCGGTATTCGCAAAGGGAGGTCATCCTTCCCTCGTCAGCCTAAGTGATAAGCACGGACTGCAGTTTCTGTGTATTGACCCGTCATCAGCGCACGATAATCACCGGTTTTCGATGGAAGGGTCCCAATGCAAATACATATATCCTTTTTCCAGTGACTTTTCGTCACTGATCTTGAAATTAATTAATTAATTAATTAATTAATTAATTAATTAATTAATCAAGTAAATTATTTCAAATTTATTAATCAATTAATTTATTAATCAATTAATTTATTTCAAATCTAAAGTCAGTGACTTAGTTGATGAATTGGAATATGTTTTGTTGGTGGTCGTAGGTTTTTCCAAGGTCAAATATTGGCGCATGTAATATTCGATACTGTTAACATTGTCCCAAAACCAACCTGCGGCTTTAGTTAAAAATTATCTCTTCGCTTTACGGCTTACATGTTGTACTGTGATAGTAAGATGATCCGAATCAGCTCACAGGTTAGCTTAACGGTCTAAGCATTTTAGATGCACGTAGCTATGGTTTCCGGAATTACTCAATATCCTAGCGAAAAATGGGTTCCGCATGGATGAATTTCTCCTGAAACATTTAACAAAAGGATGAAACGTTTCACAATGATCCTAAGACCGATTAGGGGGCATGGGATGTATTGAATTATATTTATGTTGCAACGAAGCTTAAATTTATGGACATCATAGAGTTGTTTCACTTGTAACGTATTTCCGGTGACAAGGCACATATTTAAAATGGTTTAAGACACATCCTCTATTTATGCAGCAGTGAAACGTGTTTACTAACATCATAAGCATACATAGCATGTAACGCATATCCGGTGATAAGCTGCAATCACATACATAAAAGACATTAAGAGACAACCTATATTCTTGCTGCAGCCAACCATATATTTAGTGATATAATAAGCATTACGTTGTTTGTAACGCAGTTCTGGTCAGCTTGACAGCTGGTTAATTCTCTTCATTATTAATCGTCATGATTTCCAACTAAACTTTTAGGAATCAAAAGGTGCAATCATTTCTGGTCAGTTGGACATATTGGTCAGTGCTTCCCTGATATATATTAATCAGCCTAGAACTTAATCCAAAGTATAGAAATCAAAATGTTTCAATGCAGCCGAATTCCTATTCTATTAAGGCAGTGTTAAGCCAATTTGACATCTATTGATATCTGTATATTTCCACATCCACAGAACAAAATTCAATTTACTTGAAATTCCAACATGCAAGATATGCCAGAATTACAAAGGATAATAAAATAATGTCCTTCATTCTAAGCATGCAGAACAATACCATAAATATTCCTTCGATCTGTTGGTATTCAGCAATTACTTGCACTTTTTGTTTCACTTTCACTTCGCCTTTTCTGTATTACTTCATTCGTGTTATATACCTTTTTTATATTTCTAACTATTATTTTAATTAGAAATATTGAATTTCTAAATGTCTCAAAGAGACATAAGCAGTGGTGGAGCGATAGAGTGGTTGTATACTGTCAACTTAATATGACAGTCCTGTAAGGGAATTACACTACCGCTGTTTAGCCCTAGGAAGCATCGACACTTTCTGTCGGCCTTGACACATTTCCTGTGTCCTTATATTTGAGAAGGGGACGCAAGCACCCCCACCAGCTAGGAAATGTGTCAAGGCCGACAGGAAGCGTCGATGCTTCCTAGGGCTAAACAGCGGTGTTGTAATTCCCTTACGGGACTGTCACGTTATGTTGACTTTATACAACCAAACTATTACTTTGTTTTCAACTTACTTACAGATAATTAAAAAAAATATTATAAATTCTGTACGATATTCTTCGAATCTTGCAGCAACACTATCATTTAATATAATGAATTACATATTTTATCAATTTAATGCTTCACATTCATTTTTAAAAAAAATTTGTTATATTCTTCCTTTATCACCTTCATTATTAAACTCACCCAACATCGTTCACAAGTTCACATTTCAAGTTCTTGTTTAAAGTTTAGTTCCCAACCTAGTACTTTCTTTCGATCATCGGGCATTATACTGTTTTCATATACAAACATACCTAACCATACGTTTTTAATTGATAGAAGGAGACACAACTTAATGCGAATTAACTTGTCTCTAGGCTAGGCTAGGACGAATTTACGTATCTGTAAGCTAAAGTGATAATAACCATTTCCAGTTCTGTACTATATTTATGAATGCATTTTCAATAATGCATGGTAAATAAAACATATTTTAATACAGTCCAGTGAAAATAAAAGTAATCTAAATCTACGAATAGAGTTTAGTGGTGTTAATTGTACATCGCGCACACTTTATGAATGCGGTTTGAAATAAGACATGGTAAAATAAATGCCTTTTTTAAGCTTAAAGAAATCAGTAATTGTTATTATTTTGCAATAGTAAAAAAAATATTATTTTAGATTTACCAATATGTATATACAATTTAGCGGTTTACATCGCAGATGTAGATGGCTGTGGATCGTCAACTTCAACAGCTTTTCTCTTGTAGAAATAAAAAAGAAAATCCGTGAAATCCTCCTCCTCCTAATCCATTTCCAGTTCTTTGTTCCTAGTCACCAACGTTTTGTTAATGGCAATATTAAAATCAGTTCATCTTCCAGCGTTATAGCATGACGCAAAGCACTTTCACTATGAAGTTTCTTCGGAGCGATGGGAGCAAAAAATAAAGTCACAAATAAATGGGAATGAGAAAGTAGACAATAAAGAGGCGTAGACAAATCTGAATTTAAAACAATCGCGGGAATCACGAGTGACAACGACGCCTTACGGTAGATATTGGAACTACAGTGCAATATGAGCTCCGAACGACCGATAAATATGACATCACAGCTGATTTCATGATTTCATTCACTAAGCTACATTACTTTATGGTGTGTATCTTAACATTTACTGTAAGTAATTTTAATATGATTTTATATGCTTTTATTATTATTTATTGTACAGTAACATTATGTTAAGTGCTTTTAACGATTTATAAGTGACTTTTTGATTTTTGTGTCCTTTGGCAGGTATCTCAACCAGCAGGACTTACTACCCTGGACTGATGACGGGCAAGACCCAGAAACATGCATGTCTTCAGGTTGCTAGTCCTAGCTGGTGGGGATGCTTGCCTCCCCTTCGCAAATATAGGGACACAGGAAATGTGTCAAAGCCGACAGGAAGTGTCGATGCTTCCTAGGGCTATATAGCGGTGATGTAATTCCCTTTATGGGACTGTCATTTTATGTTGACAGTATACAACCACTCTCTCTCTCTCTCTCTCTCTATATATATATATATATGTATTCACTCATTTAATGTGTTTCCCCATGCACGTCCGTCCGTCTTGGGCAGTAATATCTTGTCGTTGTGCACTGTATGATAAATTGTTGCGCTAAAATAAAACAATGCTGAACAGCTAAGACGTGTATCAACCTCTTTACTTCAAAATTTCTGGAATGCTTTTAATTCCTCTCACTTATAACATTTTGCAGCTACAGGAATACAGTGTGATTACACCTCTATAATTTTTCAAAAGTAATTATGACATCAAGCTAATGGTAATTTGGAAAATTGGTGGAATCGTTAGAGACCCAAAATATGCGTGAACTGGTTTCTTCTGAATCTATACGTATTGACTTCAAATTTTGCCGCGTGAGGATTATATAAATGCATATTGATCGTATGCATTTATATAATCCTCACGCGCCAGATTCGTGTAACGAACCTACGAAAATAAGTTGTATGGAGCCGATTCACACGGTTATTAAATACTAATTTGGGGAGCCCAAATGGTGGAAGAAAATGTAGAGAAATGGCAGGTGAGTCAGTTGTTGTTTGCTGATGATACAGCACGGGCGGCGGATTCGGAAGTGCAATTGAGGAGACTGGTGGTAGAGTATGGAAGAGAGTGTGAGAGGAGGAAACTGAAAGTGGATGTAGCTAAGAGCAAGGTGGTGAGATGTTAGAGAGATAGAATGACTGGTAGGATAGATGTGAATATAAATGGTGATTGTTTTTAAGTATCTGGGATCACATGCGACGCAATGTGCGGGTGGTGACTGAGGAAGTGGGATATACAATGAGGGAGGGGCCTAAAATACTTGGAGTTGTGAAAGGTATTCTGAGAGATAAAAGGTTGAGTGTGAAAGCGAACAGATCTGTGTACGAGAGAGTGATTGTGCTGACAATGTTATATGGTACAGAGACGTGGAGCTGAGATAGGCGGAAAAGAGGCGATGAGATGTTTGAGATGAGATGTTTGAGGGATATGATTGGTGTGACACAGATGGACAGGATGAGGAATGAGGCGGGGGGGGGGCGAAAGGGAGCAGGAACAAGTGAAAAACTAACAACCAAACTGGATAGACGAATGTTGAGGTGGTTTGGCCATCTGGAGAGAATGGAAGAGGAGTGAATGGTAAAGAGTGCGATGACGGCAGAAATGATAGACAGCAGAATCAGAAGCAGTCTTCGGTTTGTGTTGATGGATAGAGTGAGGAAAGCTTTGGTGGTTAGAGGTATTAGAGTGAGAGAGGCAAGGGAGTTTATAAATGATAGGAAAGCTTGGAGAGTATTTGTGACAGATGAGTGAATTTGATGTTGCTCAAATGGGTATGGAACCAGCATGATGCGGCAGGATTAAAACCAGTAAATGCTGTGGGTCCTGTTGTTGATAGTGAGGGTTGCGTTCTATGCCTTGACCCGAACATAGAACGGTGCTCACCTTTTTCATCTGGGAAATGAATGGAATGCCTGGTGTGTGTTATGTGGCTATCTCGAAACAAAAAAAAAACATGGGGAATTGGTCTGAGGATATATATATATATATATATATATATATATATATATATATATATGAAAAGGTATTTTTATGTAATTTTGGCAAATATAAGAGGTTTAATCAATTGCAATACGGACTGTTGTTATAGTAACTAAGCTAAAGCACGTAGAGTTTACAGAAGTGCTTCGAAGGAAGGAGTGTAGCGTGTGATCGTCGCATTGACCATGACAGAAAAAGTTGTTATGGCGATACCTTCACAGAGGTTACGCAAGTTTCAGAAAGTACATGGATAAGAGTGAATGATCCGCGCAAAAAGTGTACGCGTGGTTCAGGCGTTTCGAAGATGGCTGTAAAAGATGTGGATATTGACGACCGTTCTGCGAGACTCGCAAGCAGCTGAACTGAGAAAAGCATCGCAGATGTGCGTGCAACTGTGTGGAGAAATCGTCGAATCACCATCCGTGTGTTATTATAAGTGCCTGATTAGTTACCGTACAGTTTAGACTATTAACACTTAGGATTCGGGTATGAAACGCCTGTCTGCCAAGTTTGTGCCAAAACCGCTTTCAGCTAACCAAAGAATTATTCGGGTTTCAATTGCACAAGATCTTTATTGTGTCAAGCACGATGAAAACGTTTTAAAAACTTTGTATAGGCCTCTGAGAAGGTATCGCCAAGCTTTTGGCAAAATTTGATGTAGATTCTCTTCTCAGCTTTCTCTGCCATTGTCAATTTGACGATCACACACTATACACCTTCCGTCCAAGCACTACACTAGACACTGGAAATGAGCTGCAACGTTAAAATTTAGTTCACATCCAGGGATCAAGGTCAATCTATGCCAAACGGTTCCACCCTCTGTGCTTTGGGTTCTTTACTATAGCAACATACCGGATACTTATTGATCAGATCAGGTATCTGTTAAAATGAGAGGACTGTTATTTTCATTTTTGCGTAATTTAGCGGACAATATGTTCGTCGCACGCTGTTCTGTGTCAGAGCTGGTGTTGAAAAGAATCCTACCTGATTGTTGTGTCGACAGCCATCTCGTACACGCAAACACACACTCACACACACACACATACACACACATACAGACACACACACAGAAGCTTACATACGCGCACACAGGCACATACACGCGCACACAGAAACATACACATGAGTACCTAAGCCGAAACCACGCTGATTATAATGGACATCTCAATTGACGATCGTTTGTTGTGCCGTGTTATGAAAGAAAGCTTAAATTAGTCTGGCATCGGTAGACCGAATACTTTCACAAATGCGTGTGTTCTTGTGTGTGTTGATATATGCATTCTTATCGATATTTCCATATCTATACCTACCTATTTATACATATAATACGCACGCAAACACACACACACACATATATATATATATATATGTGTGTGTGTGTGTGTGTGTGTGTGTGTGTGTGTGTCTGTCTGTCTGTATATATGTATGTATGTATGTATGTATGTATGTGTGCCTGTGTTTCTGTGTGCTCGTTTGAATGTATCTTACTGGGAAAATTGATTTTAAAGTCTGAGCACATCAATGTATTAAAAATGAATAACAGTCGTGTGAACCCCGGTGACTCACGGCAGTTGTAATATTCTGTAATGCTGTGAGTTGCTATTGAAAACGTCGCATGCATCAAAACGGTCTTTCTCACAATTTATCAGAATGAATTTATATATATGCAAGCTAGTAGTTAACGCTTCTTGTTAAGTCATGCAGTTACCAAAATATGGAAATATTTTTCTCTCCGAAAGTGAAATAGTATTAAAAATGCATACCTTGTCGTGCGGATGTCACTACAGGAATCATATCCACTGATTGCATAAAATCTCAAATCATCCATTTAAAAGTCGGCAAACACAACGGCCATATCCGCCATGTCCATCTTTAAAAAGAAAAGCCTTGACACTAAATATTTTGCGATATCGGGCGAGGATGTTGCTGTAGAACATTATTGCTTAGAGTGAAATAAATTCAGAATCAATGCGGGATTCATCTCTTAGCTGAAATATTATCGTCGAATTATATACTCTTCTCTTTAGAAGTATGTTATTTTGGATAATAACAGCTCAAGAATCTATGCACGAAAGGAATGAGAAGATATTCAAATCTGGAATATTTTTGACCACTGATCTGTGTAATCAGTTCTAACGTATGTGTAAACTTGAATGATAATGACTAAATCGAATTAGTCATATTTCTGTCCAAAGAAGGAAACAAAAAACAAGAATATTATTTCCCTGACCATTTTAAATTAAACATGTTTGTGTACTCTGTACTTGTTTCAGAAATTTGCCTACTGCCATGTTGGAGCACTTCCTTTAGTCGAGCAAATCGACCCCAAGATTTATTCTCTGGAAGCTTAGTACTTATTCTATCGGATAATTTTTGCCGAACCGCTAAGTTACGGTGACGTAAACACACGATCATCGGTTGTAAAGCGATGTTGGGAGAGGGGGGACAAACACAGACATACAGACACACAAACATATATATATATATACACATATACATATATACGACGGGCTTCTTTCAGTTTCTGTCTAACAAATCCGCTCACAAGGTTTTGGTCGGCCCGAGGCTATAGTAGAAGACACTTGCCCAAGTTGCCACGCAGTGGGACTGAACCCTGAACCCTGTGGTTCGTAAGCAAGCTACTTACCACACAGCTACTCCTACGCTATGGCTGTCATATTTGGTAATGTTGTCGGAATTTCAAACCAAATGCGCTCCTATCCGCAATATGTATATAGTTACACGAGATATCCTTCAATTTTTGATGCTCCGTATTCCTTACATGTAAACCAGAATGTGTATAGATAGAGAAATCCAGAAAATGAATCCATGACTACCAAGTAGATTAGAGTACTTAGCGCTTAATCAGCGACTGTATTTAGTGTCCTATTGTTCCGTAGGTGAGTTAGGTAATGGAAATTAGGAGCTCATATCATAATACGTTAAGAGCCGTCGGCTTAATATTCTTTGTTAATTAAGAACTTCTACAGATTGTTCAATTTATTGTTCATTTCTGTGATACGCTTAAATCGGAGGTTCTAAAAGCCCAGCATGTGCAGTGAATCTATTAGTCGTCTAATCATGCAGTGTTTGAAGCACTTAATTTCCTAGATAACAATACGAATAGGGATTGGTTGCGCAAATAACGAGTTAAGTACTGTAGTTTATCTCTGTGTGTGATTTGATATCGTGAACAGTCAAAATATATACTCTAGTTCAAGTGAAACGAACAAGTATTCTCTTAAGAAGGGCAACGACTGTTATGAGATTTCCCTTGGCATGGGTAATTTTATGAGAAAATATATACTCCCGTACATTTAATAAACGTATCGGTCTTAATATTTAGCAAGTTACTGAATTTCACAACCATACCAACAAGGCTGGAATGTTCCATAATGAGTAAATCAACTGGGATAAGAATCGTACAATGAATGTGATCACGTCACGTGACCGACCAGACCATCAGATGTTGCTACACATCGCTGGTCACAATGCGTTCGCATTGTTTTAGCCTTCGAATGACGCCACCCCGCTGGCTAAGCGAGCTGGCCAACAGAAGAAAGAGTGAGAGAAAGAGTGGTGAAAGAGTACAGCAGGGGTCACCACCCCCTGCCGGAGCTTCGTCGTGGAGCTTTTAGGTGTTTTCGGTCAATAAACACTCACAACACCCGGTCTGGGAATCGAAACCGCGATCCTACGACCGCGAGTCCGCTGCCCTAACCACTAGGCCATTGCCCCTCCACACAATGAATGTGTTGGCGTATTATGATATAATTGATCTCAGAACATTTTGACAATATCATCAAAGTATCATGTTTGTAACACGGGTTATGCAGAGATATGTACACAGGCCGTGCTTAAGAAAACGCGTCAAGTCAAGCGAAATTGCAGTCGTGGTTGATGTCAGTGTCATGTAATTGGTACCAGTGCCGGTGACACGTAAAACGAACCGTTCGAACGGTGGCAATGACGAGTTACCAATACCTTTCGTGATACATCATGCTTTCGAAGACCTGTCTAGCCAAGTGAGATCGTAGCCGTAGCGGATGTCGGTGTTACGTAACTGATACCTGTGCCAGTGTGACACGTAAAAGGCACCCACTACACGCTTGGTTTGGTTGTCGTTAGGAGGGGGAATCCAGCCACAGAAACCATGCCAAATCAGATTGGAACCTATTGCAGCTCCTCAGCTTACAAGTTTTCTGTCAAACCATCCAACCTATGGCAGAATAGAAAGCGGACGTTAAATGACGATGATGATGATGAGGAGGAGGAGGAGGACGTGGACGAGGACGAGGAGGAGGAGGAGGACGTGGACGAGGACGAGGAGGAGGAGGATATGCACACATATGAGTGTGCGTGCGTATGCATTATAACTTTCTAAAGAAAATGATAAGACACATACTACCAAACAATGTTATTATCAACTAGCAGTATCGCCCGGCGTTGCTCGGGTTTGTAAGGGAAATAACTATATAAGCATTTTTTGAGAGTTATAGCCAAAAAATGCATTAAAAATGGAAAAAAAATTATGGTAATTTTTTTTAAAAATCATTGACTCATCGTAGACATATTTAGAGAGTTACGTCCCTTATATAATAGCGAAAAAAATGCATTAAAATGGAAAAAATGATGGTAATTTTTTTTTTTTAATCGTAGACTCATCGTAGATGCGCGCTAATACCCAGAAGGGCTTGATATGAATCACGACTATAAGATACCCGGTTTTGGTTAAACAGCACCGCAAAATGTGGGAGTAGTTAGGAATCTAAATCGTAGGAGACAGACACACACCTTCACTTTTATATATATATATAATACAAATCAATGGATTTTTACTTTTACTATATACTTGAATATTTCGAGTTTACGGCGTCTTGTTCTGGAAATATCTGGAGAAATAATTTTGTCGGCTCATATATTTAGTTTCCTAAGTAAATATATCTAAAGTGCAAGTGACCATATTGCTGTATGAAAGATATTTAGAATTCGTTGAATTATGTTGACGATAAAATGTAAATTAATTAAAATATTCCTGACGGAAGGAGGGATAAGAAAACATAATTGCATAGAGAATCGTCATAACGACAAGGCATTTAGAAAGGAAGCTCAATGGAGAATTAACTCTTGAGGTGATATTGAAAATGTGAATTTTGTTTTGGTAAATCTGGAAAGCAATGGGAATTGATTCCAGACTCGACTTACCTCCGGCAGCATAATATGTTCGTACATGGTGATGCAAAAATAGATAAAAAAGCATTCTATTTCTGGATAAACTTAATGAATAAAACAAAATAAAATAACTCAAAATAATCACTAAACTGTATAACTTTTAGTTTAATGGCCTGAAAAGGAGCTATGTACTGAATAATTTATACAAAAAATTGGTTTATTACACTTCTGGTCAGATTTTTAGTGTAACCTCTTCGTATTAATTCACCCTGCAATTTGTCCAACACACAGACACCCACCTCCCATACACACACAAACACACAGATACAGACTCAGACACACAAACGCACAAGGATCTTGAAAAACTCGAAGTAGCATAAGTAATATATATATATGCTTCTGTGTGTGTGTGTGTGTGTGTGTGTGTGTGTATAGACATACACAAACATTTGTAAACCGCAATGAAAAGCACCGAATATTGAGCTGTAATCTGAGATTATTAAGTGTGTGTATGTGTGTGTCTGTATATGTGTGTGTGTGTGTGTGTGTGTGTGTGTGTGTGTGTGTGTGTGTGTCTCTGAGTGTATGTTTAGGGATGTTCCCAGAGTTTTCTGAATATAGATAGAAAGAAAACTGAGAGAAAATGCTCGACGGATTTTCAATAATTAGACACAGGGTCGCAGCAATCCAATAAATACGAGTAGTAATCGTACTGTACGAATACAACATACTTATACTGTGTTCGGTATATTGTTATGCAAGAATAAAAGTACGTCTTTTTTCCCCCCGTAAAACTAATGCCGCAAAACTCATGTAAAATTCCTGTGTGTGAGATGTGACATCACCCATTGTGCGCATGGGTGAAAGCTTTCGACTGCTACGACCACTGTACAGACCTCTAGATTTCAACAAACGCATCGAGCAGAGCTATTGCATCCATTCAGACGATTTGGCTTGCATTTGGTGTTTATACTGTGGACAAATCTTAGACGAAGGAATGATATAAACGCACTTCAATAGAGAACTAAGCACGCTCAGGCAGGCAATCGACAATCTGAAAGGAGGAGCCAATTGGGAAGGTTCAGTGAATAGTCATAGAAGACAGTCGTGTAACAATCCAGGAATTTTCTCACGAAGTAGGATATGTACAGGATCAGTGGATTCTATATTAACAGAGGATTTTTGTATGCGGGGTGTCGGCGATATTTTGACCCGGGGTGATTGTCGTTATTTTATGGCATATTTCGGCCTATGCCAACTCATTCCAAAGCCAATGAGATACATCCTCCTCCTCCTCATACTACTACTACTACTACTACTACTACTACTACTACTACTACTGCTGCTGCTGCTGCTGCTGCTGCTGCTGCTGCTGCTGCTGCTGTTGCTGTTGCTGCTGCTACTACTACTACTACTACTATTACTCCCCCTACTCCTCCTCCACCACCACCACCGCCACCACCTCCTCCTCCTCCTCATCATCATAATCATCATTATCATCATCGTCATCCTCTTCCTCCTCATTATCATCAACGTCTTCTTCTTTTTCTCCTTCGTCTTCTACCTCTTCTTCTACCTCGTTTTTTTCGTCGTCATCAGCTTCTCCTACATTTACTTCATCATCGTCGTCGTCTTCTTCTACTACTACTACTAATACTACCACTACTACTACTACTACTACTACTACTACTACTACTACTACTACTACTACTACTACTTCTTTTTTTTCTCTACCTCCTGCTCTTACCCCTTCTTTCCCTTGTCTTCCCCTTCGCCATCATCACTCTTCTGCTGTTTTTCTTTTTATCATTAAAACATTACTTATTTAATTAAAGAGAATTCCCTTCATATATATCGTACTTTCGTTTCTATTCCTTGTGAGTGGATTTGGTAGACGGAAACTGAAAGAAGCCTGTCGTATATATGTATATATATATGTGTGTGTGTGTGTGTGTGTGTGTGTGTGTGTGTGTGTATGTGTATGTCTGTGTTTGTCCCACTAGAATTGCTTGACAACCGATGCAGGTGTGTCTAAGTCCCCGTCACTTAGCGGTTCGGCAAAAGAGCCCGAAAGAATAAGTACTGAGCTTACAAAGAATAAGTCCCGGGGTCGATTTGCTCGACTAAAGGCGGTGCTCCAGCATGGCCGCAGTCAAATGGCTGAAACAAGTAAAAGAAAGAATGAAAAGAATTATGCTATCTCCAATCAGTTATACCAATCATTTACATACTTCAGTAATTCAATCAGGAAATATGCCATTGATTATATACTTGACGCATAACTTAAACCCAAACTTATATATCCAGAATACAAGACCGTCTATCACCAGTCAAAACCCAGACTGGCCGGAAGACCCTTTCACTCTTTTGGTCGTAAAAATAAATTTAATACAATCCCTATATATTTTTGGTCCTTTTTCAAATAATTCTGTTACAAAAGGGAAATACATAATTTTCTGTGTGTCTGCATTTATGTTTGTGAGCATGGGTACATGCATGCATGCATATATACATACACACAAACATATATACATATCTATTTAGCACACACATAGACTTGTGTGATTGTGCGTCCTTGTTTTCGTGTGTAAATATGTTTTTGCATTTGCGTGTGTTTGTGTCTATCGTAGCATATGTTGTTCACAGCTTATAACTTATTTCTTTGCTCATCAAAATTTAACGCTCCCGTGCGTTCGTTCCGGCGACGAACGCAGGCAAGCGTTAAATTCGATGCAGCGAAGAATGAACAATCATCTTAGAAATAATACACACACACATATACACACATACACACACACACACACACACACGAATACACACACACAAAAGCATACACAAATAGACATATGTACGTACATTGACTTGTATGTGTATATATTTATGTGCGATATATACGTATACCATATGTATACACACTCGCAGACACACACACACATATATACATATATACATACATATATACATACATACATACATATATATATATATATATATATATATATATATATATATATATATATATATATATATATACAACTCACCCAACAAGAACTCACTACTTGAACAAAACTTGACTTAAACAGGATTCGAATAATCCTATCAGGTGGTGCTATTAAGTTAGACATGGCCTGGACCAATCTCTGGTCGAAACATATCTAAGTTTTATCTAAGTTTTATATATATATATATATATATATATATATATATATATATATATATATAATATATATATATATTATATATATATATATATACATATGCATATACATACATACATACAGATATATAGTTTGATACATAGGTAGGTAGATAGATAGATAGAAAATAGATAGATAGATGGATAGATAGATAGATAGATACATTTCTATGTACGTGTATATATATATGTGCATACATACACATCTATATATACAAATATATACACACATATGTTGGACCATATGTGTACGTGCCTGCCATCTTACATCATTCGGCTTTACAATATATTTTAAATTCCAAGTAATCTTGAGCTACAAATAGTTTAATCAATATATCGCAGTTATGTAGTATCTCATCGTATAAACTTACATAGAATTGCATCCAAATCTGTTTGGAATTGAAATAAGTGATTAAATATATTAAACCATTAGGATACCGGAAATTTGTGTATTGATATATTTAAGAATGTAACGTAATAATATAAGGAGAAAAAGACGCTGGGAATCTAATCTAATCCGGCAGGAAATAAATGCTTTATCAACCACATAACAGGGAATTAAAATAATAGTCTCCAGCCAAATAATTTTAAAGATGTGTATTGAATTATTCGCTTCAATACTTGTCATCGTCGTATGAACTTCAATTTGGATACAACCGGAATATAAATTATAGAGGCGGATATATATTTCTCCGGCAATTATATAACTGATTATGTTATAGAAATTTTTTTTTGTTGGGGCGTAATCTCGTGTATATGAAATTTGCAGCACAGCTGAAGGCGAGAATTTCATTTACATGCTCGTTGCCGTTTAATATATTAAAAAAAAAGTGTTTTTAGTCCTTCTGGCTATTTACATTTCAGAAGATAAAATGTGGATGCATATGAGAAAATAATCAAACATGGAAAACCTCGGCGCAGGGAAAAATGCAGCACAGAGGAAAAAAAAAAAAGTTTGAAGTTTATATTCATATACGCATATTGTATTCTATTAAACTGCCTCACACGCACACAGACAAAGACAAACACACACACACACGCACACATAAACACGCTCACATATATTCAGCTACACACATGTACATATAGTTACACGCACATATATATACGTATATATATATATATATGTATATATATATATATGTATGTGTATATATATTATATATATATATATATATATATATATATATATATATGTATATATATATATATGTATGTGTATATATATATATATATATATATATATATATATATATATATATATAGTATACAGGAGAGACACGTTTCTAATAAATTATTTCGGGTGGATATGAACTTTGCACACATATGAACACGTATTCTCAAATGCAGCGAAACAAAGCAGGTTACTGAGAAGTTATGTATTCATAGATGCATAAATACATGCACATATATGTATATGCTTGCGTGTATGTGCGAGGAAGAGAGAATTCGTTGTGTGTGTGTGTGTGTGTAATTCTAGTAGTAAAGAAATAAATCACTCTTTGGCACTCACAATTAAAATAATTAAGACGTAGGAACACGCTGAGAACAATACTGTATATTGCATAAATTTAATTAAGAATTATATTTTCCAGAAATTTACAAGTGATTCATTCAATGGGAGCACATCAAGCAAATAACCTATTTGTTTTATTTGATACAATTTATAATATAATACATGAAGGTTATTTCGAAATATATTCATCAGAATATAGCTGTTACAGAGTTTGTTTGTTTTTTTATATATATATAATTACAATAAATTTGGAAGACGCATGTCATGCATAGATAATGCGGTATGAAAAATCGAAGGGCGGGGAATAGTTAAAGCGTTAGGTGAATAATTAATTTGGGTAAGAAAAGAATTTTTGAGTAAAAATTAATGGAGGAAAAGATGCGGATAGTGTGCAAAATATTAAATGCCTGAAAACATGAGTCAAAATACGTTGAAATAAATTTTCATATAAAGAAATTGGAAGGTAAAAGATTAAGTTTTAACCAATCAAAAATAATAGTAAGCAATGTTACGTAAAATTATTTTCTCAGCCTGTGGCTCTGAAGCAAGCGTTAAATAGATAACATACTTCTTATCGTAGTGATAAATTTCTAGGCTTGTAGAAAGCATATGATTTGAAGCCCTGCTATTACGCGTAGAAATTCTAAAGTTATGTTTGTATAGGAAGTTGCCTTTAGCAAATCGGATATTTAAGCTCCTCCACAAATTTCAAATTCGCTTTTCTTCCCACTAGAACTTATCTCTGGTACCATTTCCTATATGAGTATGTCGAGTCTTTCTCTCTTAACTTATAATTGAATAATGTGAGTAACATGCCGCACGTTGCATTTTGGAATAGGAAACCTCGTTGGTTGAAGCAAAAAGAAAATGAATAATAATATAGAAAGAAATAAAGAAAACAACGTAGAAATACAATACATCAGAAAGCCTAAATGCTACATCCAGAAATTCTGATGGTTACTACAAATAATGACACAAAATCCGTATCCTTTGAATAATTGATGTATTTTGTTGTATTCTGTTAGTCGCATGCGGCTTACAGTTATTCAGCAACAGCTACTACGTTATATTGTTCCTTTTAAGTGCAGGCATTTAGATATATGTTTGTGATGTAATAAAGAACCGCCAATGCAATCTGGCGTTGGATACTAACCTGAATCAAGCAGATTCTGTGGAAAATTCTATCAATCAAATACCTCATTGCACTAAAAGCACATATAAGTGATCGTGTGTGATGTTCAACCCTTTGACTTGGTCCTGCATGTGGGAAAGTTCATGACCGTACTGAGAAGATAGGGAAATATAGGAATGCAGTACTTTTTAATATTGAAATGCAGAGATTTGTAATTTATATGAGGAAACGTTTATACTAGCAAATCATAACATGAGATTTTTCCATAGTGTAGTTTTTATGTTTCTCTTATTTTTTAAATACTATTTTACAATGGATCTCGCACGTAGTTTTCGCGAAAAAAGTATTTGAAGATTTGGTGAAACTTACCATGTGTTTGTGGGCCACTGTCTTCGCCGCTTGACATCTTTATAGAGAAGCCATTTCTCGTCACCAGTCAATAATCGGTCCAAAAACGGTTCATTCCTGAGACGTGACAGCAAAGAAAAAAAACGTACTTTCATTCTCTGCGTGCGATTAGACTTGGAAAGTTTGGGAGGAATCCATTGACCCAACTTGCTGGCTTCTCTGATGGCACGCAGTAGTGGATGAATAGTTGAATGACCAAATCCAAGCTTCTCAACAGTAAAGATGGGCTCTTGTTCCACCAGATTTTGCAGGACGTCCTCGAAGAACTCTACAGACCTTCCAGGACGAGGCTCTAGGCTGTAGTTTCCGGCTCGGAATTTCTGGAACCACCGTTGACATTGGCTTACGCCTACTATCCGATCCCCATATACTGCATTAATATTCCTCGCACTATCCGATGCGTTGTGGTCTTTATTAAACTCATAATGCAAAATATGCCGAATATGCTCCTTTGCAACAAAAAAAAAGAGGTTAAAGTCGAACAACACTCTTCAAAATTACACTAAGAATAAGGACGAGGTAAAATTACTACCCGCTTTTATATCAAATTGATGCAAGTTGCATATCTTCACCCCCTACGACTTCAGTTCATGCAATTAAACCGCATTATTTATGGGATGACCTAATATACACACACACACACACACACAATATATATATATATATATATATATATACATAATCCAAGCATGAACAAAGAGAAATCACAACAACGCGAGTAACAAGTATAGTGTTATTACAAGCTCAGGAAAGGAAAGAAAGGGGATTTAATATTTCGAGCGGAGCTCTTCGTCAGATACATAAAAAAAGGAAAGGTTCAAGGAAGGGAAGACGGAAAAAGAAAATCGCCAACGATATAAACGCGGTCAAAAAGAGAGAGAGAGAGAGAGAGAGAGAGAGAGAGCGAGTGTGTAATCAATATACATATATAAATATAGGAAGCTTTAATAATATTTCTTTATTGCCCACAAGAGGCTAAACATAGAGGGGACAAACAAGGACAAACAAAGGGATGAAGTCGATTGCATCAACCCCAGTGCAAAACTGGTACTTTCTTTATCGACCCCGAAAGGATGAAAGGCAAAGTCGACCCCGTTGGCATTTGAACTCAGAACGTGTAGACAAACGAAATACCCCTAAGCATTTCGTCCAGCGTGCTGACGATTCCGCCAGCTCGCCAGGCTTAATATATAATCTAGCTTAAATAAATAATCATCAAACATTGCCTTGAATGATCACTCCATATTTTCATTTGAGTGATATATACATGATATAGCTGCAGCTACATACCTACAAGTTTCAGCAAGGGTGCCCGAGAATATACACACACGTACAAACAAATATACTTCCGTATATGTATATACATTCATAAAGACAGCGAATATAAGGCTGCTCTCATAAATGGTTATGAGCACAAGCATTATGGGTACAAGACAACCAGTTATAGGGCCATTTAGCTCGCTCAATAAAAGTATCTCAGTGTAACACTTACACAGGTTATTGAGACATAACCATTTGCTAAGTAATTAGGAAAGCGAAATATCCTCTAATGAGGTATTTTATCGCTAAAATCAAGCGTCGAGGGAGCTAAGTGATTTAAACTTTTGTTTTTAGGGTCAGTAGCACGGACATGAAACAAGTTTATTTTAATCTCTGAAAATGTTATTTTAGATACTGTCAAACTCAGGGAATTCTAAACGCTAATTGAAGATTGTGTGAAACGCTGTTTTCTCTTTTTCAGTATTTAGAATGCAGATCTGTGACAACATATTTTCGAATTATTTTTGCTTGTTTCTTTTTTATTCGCATTATAATTGCACGTGTCAAAACCATCGCTTCATGTATGGTGATTCCATGCATTTTAATCTGCAACTATCAGACACAACGTGTCTCATTCATTTACAACTTATTCTAATTATATGTTACTAGCAGTATCGCCAGGCGTTGCTCGGGTTTCTAAGGGAAATAACTATATAAGCATTTTTAGAGAGTTATAGCCAAAAAATAGCAAAAACATGCATTAAAAAAGGAAAAAAAACCGATGGTAATTTTTTTAAAAATCGTTGACTCATCGTAGACATTTTTAGAGAGTTACTTCCTTTATAAAATAGCGAAAAAATGCATTAAAATGGAAAAAAATGATGTTTTTTTTAAATCGTAGACTCATCGTAGACGCGCGCTAATACCCAGACGGGCTCGATATGAATCACGACTATAAGATACCCGGTTTTGGTTAAACTGCACCGCAAAATGTAGGAGTAGTTAGGAATCTAAATCGTAGGAGACAGACACACAACTTCACTTTTATATATAAAAATATTTAGGTATGTTTTGTTTGCTTTCTTCTACCTATCTTCATATTTTTTCGGCACTCAAATGCCCTATGATTTTCCTATGAATCTCTTCATCCTACTATCATCGTTTAGCATTCTGTTTTATGAATTTTCATTTATGCTTGTATTCTGAAACACGTGTGTTTTCTAGGATTCCTGCAGTTTCTGTTTTATATATAAAAACAAGCTTATGAATACATGTATCACAGTTGCTCAGTCACCATGTGAAATATAAAATATATCCGTTTTGGGTGAAACATCAAGCTCGCAAGCCCTGGATTAAGTTCACGCCTTATAAGCTTTATAAAATAAAGATAAACTAATCGCTCAAGTATTGCAAGCAAATTAATTGACACTTTCTCTTTTTTCTATATAGATAAATGATAGTTTATCGATGTCCTAACAAAGAAGATGGAACAGGCGTTAAAATGAATGACTTTCAGATCTTTTATGGTGGTATTAAAAAAAGTAACAATGAAGGGCAAATCCAATTTTTATACTAAGCCTACGTTTAATCTCTTGTCATATTCCTAATTATATAACCGCATCTACTTCAGCTGAAAAAATGCTGACAAGTACAGAAATAAATTAGATACGTTTGGAAATATTGAAAAGATAAACAGATAAGATATCCGAATGCTAACTAAATAATTAAAGCTCCTATACTTTGTCCATCCTTCTACAAAGAACTCTCTGCTCAGTACAGTATTTTGTATTGTGTGAGGCCCCTAACCATAATCGGTAAACTTAAGACTGAACTAACTACGATAACTAGTTGCAGTGACATGATGCTATCTTAGTGATTTATTATTGACCACTATTGTATCAATGTATTCTAGAGAAGACACTTAACAATGGATGGGCTTTACGAACATTACTTCGTCAAAATGCACAATATAAAACACATTAGCGTTATGCAAGAATCGAAACAACATATGCAACATGTGATTTCTAATCCTGCACGAGCAACCTAATATTAGGCCAATACATCAGTGGATACATTTTTTAGAGGAACATCATCAGACTGTTCATGTGGCGAATGCTTGATTGTTCCTATTAGAAATATAAGTTAAGTAGCATTGTGTAACTAATCTGGTTTGCCGAAATATAATTTTGAATGGTAGAAAGTATTTTCTACGTGTAGATTAAATTTTTTTAAACAGAAGAAGCATAATGCGAATTTTAGCAATGAATAGAAGAAATGTATGAGGAAAACAACAGAATTAATAAATGGTGTTATGAGGAAAGATTACTTGTGATTTAATAAAGCAGATTAGTTCAAGATTATGAGATTAGTTGTAGTTTAGTGGTGGGTTTTATATACTATCGTAGTGCGAAAATAGAGAACCCGCACGCCTTTTATCAAGTGTCTACATGTTTGTAATGGTAAACGGTTAAATAAATTGGTTGGAAATAAATTTTCATAGAGAATGTAATACTTTACGAATGCAGAAGAAATTTACAATGACAATAATCGGGTAAAACTGAAAAATCTAGATAAATATATATTTGATATTTAGCATCATCCTTATACGCATTAGAAACATGGACGTTTTCTTCTTTATGCAAGACCACGAATGCAATATAAAGTATCCCGACAAATGACTACATTTATTTATTCATGAGACACGTTATACATTTTAGGTTCATAACCTCAATAGGTGCAGTCACAACTAATTTGATATATATTTCTTTAGAATAAATAATTGATTGCCTTACATCAATTTTCAATTTTGAATTGCCATGTCTATGTCACCAATACTATTTCATTACGTGCAACACAATATTCAGATAACAACCAATATTACCCTTCTTTAATATTTATTTATTAGTTTTTTTGCACGTGAAATACATTTCAAATACATTCGTTTCATTGTAAAACAATGTAGCTGTCATTTCGACCGACAGTTGTATGCTAAGCGTATTACAAATAAGCGAAATATTGCTTAATATAAAAGCAAAATTGCATTTCATCGCAACAGCCATCGACCTAAAGATATAAAACCAATTGAGATTGGGATCGCTTTAGGTTCAATCATTGTTCAGAAAATAATTTATACGTTTTCATTCATATATTTTATTGAAGGAAATTGTCAACATGTAAATATTTCCCCAATAAATAAACGGGCACAATATTCGCAAACTTCCAGGAATAATATTGCATATTTCATGCACATAGAACTAATACACACATACATACACACACACATATATATATATATAATATATAATATATATATATATAATATATATATATATATATAGGTGTTGTAGCATATATATATGAGCGCGTGCGTTGTATGAGAATGTATGCATCCATAAGCTAATACGTATGTGCATATACATGTCAATTTATGTAGGTATAAAAATATATATCTATGAATAAATGTATATATAATGTAGATATACACACATAGACGCACATACACATACACACACTTATATACATACAGTTATATATATATATATGTGTGTGTGTGTGGTGTGTGTGTGTGTGTGTGTGTGTGTGTGTGCATATGTTTGTGTATGTATATATACTTATTTTTCAGTGCGGTGTGGTAGAGGACCTTAGAGCAGTAATATGAACGTCATATGAGAAAGGAAAAGGAAGATTATATTATGAACATGACCTAACAACCGTTTCTGCTATAGATGGAGTGGAATTACAGTTCAGTGCCAGAATAATATACTGCAGCCTCATCGGAGACTTGAACATTAAATGTAAATTTAGCCGGGATAACGAGTTAGAAAATATATACACATTTGTATGTATGTATGTATGTATGCATGTATGCATCTATCTATCTATCTATCTATCTATCTATCTATCTATCTATCTATCTATCCATCTATCAATTTACATATATACACATACATGCATGTATATATATATATATATATATATATATATATTATATATATATATATATATATATATATATATATATATATATATAAAAGAGGGTGAAAATTAGATATTCATTTAATAATATCATCAATTTATCACCAAGCGGCTTAGCACATAAAAACCAGGGATACAATACAAATTTATACCTAAATATGAGAGATCGACCACTATGTGGTCTACTGTAGTGCTAAAAATAGATCCACTATGGTATAGCCACTAAAAATTGTTTCCAAGGAGAAATAACATAACATTTAACGTGGGGCAAGTGAAAAATAAAGAAAAAATAGATTAACCCTGAACAATTGTTTCATTATTATTGTAAATGCAATTTTACTTACTCAACATCCATAAATCATCAGCAGGCGTTTGTCTTAAATACATATATAGACACACATATATATATACATACACAGTGCGCTATGGGTTAGTAGTATTTTTTTTCATCGCGCATGCACATTGGTTGCTTTTGAATTTGTTGTCACTTCAAGGGAACCGACTTTGAGAAAAAACAACACCATTAAGCAATTCACTCTGCCAGAATTTGGGTAATGACATGCTGTACTGATTGGCATTCACGCCGGAAGCTCCAATATGAAGCACCGGCATCTCCAATACGAAGCGCCAGAAGCTCCAATGTGAACATTTACCAATACGAACACGTGGTGTTGACAACAAACTGATGTATTAGTTTAACGCCCGGGAAGGGAGAAAGTTCTTAACGTACATATTATGCACAGCAAAGGGAAATCAGAACGACTGCAATAAACTTAAATATATAAAAGTGAGGTTGTGTGTCTGTCTCCTACGATTTAGATTCCTAACTACTCCCACATTTTGCGGTGCAGTTTAACCAAAAGCGGGTATCTTATAGTCGTGATACATATCGAGCCCTTCTGGGTATTAGCGCGCGTCTACGATGAGTCTACGATAAAAAAAAAAATACCATCAATTTTTCCCATTTTTAATACATTTTGGGCATATATAAGGGAAGTAACTCTCTAAAATTTTTTATTAAATCTCAGAACGTAAAAACCTACAGTAACACTCCCTCACCTTTGTTGTTAGCCATATTGAGATGGCTATTATACATTACATCTCTAAAAAAAATGCTTATATAGTTATTTCCCTTACAAACCCGAGCAACGCCGGGCGATACTGCTAGTTAAATATATAAGGCCTAGCTAGGATATAATCACATTCCCTTTATAGTTACTTCATCCGTGAATGAGTAGTGATGTTCTACTGTCTACTTATTTGTCCTCATGCGAAACGTAACGGATTTCTTCTCCAACAGATACGATACACTATTCACCTCCTTCATACAACATTAATAAGTACTGTGGCATATATGTTGAATGTAATATAATATAGGTGTAACTATGCTAGAGTCAAGTTAGGTTTATATAAATAACGTCGCCCTTTTCAAGCCTAGCCAGGCTCATGGGCCCTGTTTCCTGGTTTCTGTGGCGTATGTGTTCCCCCCAGCTGGACGGGATGCCAGTCCATCGTAGCGTTACTCAAGAAACAGAAAGTGAGAGTGAGAGAAAGTTGGGGCGAAAGAGTACAACAGGAGTCGCCACCAACCCCTGCCGGAGCATCGTTGAGCTTTTAGGTGTTTTCGCCCAGTAAACACACACAACGCCCGGCGTGGGAATGGAAACCGCGATCCTACTACAGCGAGTCCGCTGCCCTAACCACTGAGACATTTCGCCTCCACAATACCACATTAGTATTGAATATTTAGCTTGGTATGGTTGTGTTCGAACACTCATCACTGCATTAAACTGTCATAACCTTGTTAAGCTCATCATCAGAGAGGAGTGGTGACGAAAAGTGTACGATCTTTACTCACTTAGCAGTAAATTGTACAGCATTATGGGAATACCTGTGTAACAAGTTATGCTGTAAATTCCGCGTTTAGGAACCATATAACTGCTCTGATATTAGATATTGTGATTTATTTTATGTGAGATATACCAGCGTTTTGAAGGTTGAATTTTCGTTTTTTTTTATTTTGCAATTAGCAAAGCTTCCGTATTTATTCCTCCGACATTCGAGGGGAAGTCTATACCGTATGATATTTTTGACTTATTTTCTCTTCTTTGCAAAAATTATTCACAGCCGCTTTGTGACCTACCGCAAAACACGCAAAGAGACTGGCATCATTACCATCACGTTATTCAAATGAGAAGACGTTCAGAATTTAAAACGTTAATTCGGTAATCGATTTAGGATTAATTTATTTTATAGTCCCTTATGTTCCGAAATTAACATAAAGGACTATTAAGGAAATATGAAACGTACTGAATAAAAGAGCCGACATCAAAATAGTCACGTTTTTAATATAAAATCTTCGAAAGAAAACGACATCCCTCTTTGCACATTCATATACACGCACGCAATACACTGAAACAGATGGAGAATATATATTACGTACGTGCAAACACTCATACTTACATACATACATGCATACATACATACATGCATACATACATACATGCATACATACATACATATATACATATATATATATACATATATATACGCACACATATATATGTGTATGTGTACATTTGTATATATATATATGTATATATATACACACACACACACATATATATATGTGTGTATATTTGCATATATATATATATATATATATATATATATATATATTTATATATATATTCTTTTACTCTTTTACCTATTTCAGTCATTTGACTGTGGCCATGCTCGAGCACCACTTGTAGCCGAACAAATTGACCCCAGGACTTACTCTGTCTAAGCCTATTACTTATTCTATCGGTCTCTTTTGCCGACCCGCTAAGTTATGGGGAGGTAAACACACCAGCATCCGTTGTCATGTGATGTGTGTGTGTCGAAGGGGGACACACAGACACACAAACATGTGCACACACATACATATATATATATACACATATATATATATACATATATATATATATATATATATATATATATATATTTATATATATATATATATACATATATATATATATATATATATATATACAACGGGTTTCTTTCAGTTTCCGCCTACCAAATCCACTCATAAATTTTGGTCGGCCCGAAGCGATAGTAGAAGACACTTGCCCAAGGTTCCACGTAGGGGGACAGAACCCGGAACTATGTGGTTCATAAACAAGCTACTTAGCACACAATATGTTTATATCTATATCTATATACATCTATCTATCTATCTATCTATTTAAATTTTTTTTTTTTATTTTATTTATTTATTTTTTTGTTCTTTTCTTCCCTTTTACGATCCCTCTTGATCGAAAACCTACGCCACCCCATTTTTTTTGTTTCTTTTGTTTTGTGTTTTTTTCATCCCCCAAAAGAAAAGCTCTACCTTGTAACTTGTCCCATCTGTGTGCAGCCCTGTGTGGCCAATAAAGAAACTTATCTTTCTATCTACCTATATATATGTGTGTTACCACTTTTACTAGGTCGAGTGAAGTCCGAAATTTTGAGATTCTTAGTAATTTGGTACGTAATTGCCACGACATTTTATCATATTGCCCTGCAGATCTCCAGAGAATCCCATTCTGAAAGAAGAAGGAATTGAATCGCTTGTTTGTGTGATGTGTTGCGCAGACTATTCTCTTTTGGATCCTATTTATATAATCTCCACTGAATAAAGTAAAGGATGCATTATATTTTCACATGCTCATTTTCTATTCGGAGACAGTCTCAGCTCGTAGATAACTATATTCACAATCACGTAGACAGTACACATTATATAATGAGAGGGAGTTAGGAATTAAATATCCATGTTAATAATATTGAGATTTTCAGAGATGAAATAACATTCAGACTTCTATTTCGTCGATTGAGAAAAGCATGTGTTCCTCACGTTCAGTCGGGTTAGTTAATCGAATAATTAGTAGATAATAACTTCGCCCAATCATGACACTCAAGGGAGAGAACTAGAAACACGTTGGAATCGACAGTCCTGAGATTTTGGCTCCCTTGGGTTTCGGCCAATACCGAAAACTAGAGAAAATTACAGATTTCCTTTTAAGTACAATAACTGTTATAAAGTTTGAAGCATTCATTTCGAACAAACTTGTAATTCCTTTGAAGTACAGAATGGCTTTGCCGAATTCTTACACACGCACACACGTACACAAACACAATTGCATGCATAAATACGTACATACACACATACATTCATTCATACATACACACATATATACACACACACACACAGGTATATAAACTTACATTCATGTGTATGTGTTTATATGTATGCATATGTATTGTTCTGTATGTGCCCACATATTTTCTTAAATATATGCTATTCATTTTGAACTAAATGTAGCAAGCATGCTTCTAGCGTTTTCTTTAGAAAATGCTTTTTTGCTTACACTACCTTTTCCCTGTCGTGTAACTAGGTTTGTAACAGATGAGTTGTTTATTAAGTTGTTGAATATAATTACAAATTACCTTAGCTTTATTACTTTTTATTGGTTTGATAAATCTTAATACGAATTCTCGAGCGGACACTTTCAGAAAGTTATTCTATTTCTTTTTTTTTTCCCTCCAATGAAAAATATATGTTGACTCGCTCCATACTTACAAACATAAATAACATCGTTTGAAATCTATGACATAGCATTGCTTCGATTGCCGATAGAGTAAATAATGGCCAGCTTTGATTAATCCATATGAGTATTTCAATAAAAATATTCCTAGCCTTTAGATGAAACTATAATTTCTGGTCATTAAAACCAACAAAGACCTTCGTATTCCTAATCTTTAGAGTCTGTAACAAAATATCAGTACTTTTCCTATGCTATAATAAAACCAAAGGAAAAACACATAAATCTTTTAATAAAATTACCAGCGTATTTCTACTAACATGTATTTACGTTTTCGTTTAATTTAATTTAGGAGTTTATGTATGCATTGAACGCAAGGTGGCTGACTTCAATCCTGGGGTGTAAGCACTAATCTATGAAATAAATCGATATTTTTTCCTTTTGATAATAAATGTAGCGCACACAAGTTGGCAGGAAAAAGAACATTGGAAATTTGATTTTCATATTCATGCATAACGAAGAAAAAAGAAAATATCATTTCTCGTAAAAAAAAAATATTAAAAAAAAACTATAATAAATCAAACATAGAAATCGAAGAATTTAAAAAAGAAAGAAATTTACCCCTTATCTTGTAATATTGAATTCTACATGCACCAACTGGATTACAGGATATAATATATCATATGCATAGACACAAAAGAAGCACAAGAATAGGAACACAAACAGCCAGTAACGAACATGTATAGACACACAACGAGGCGCATACAGATATAATCCCGTGCACATACTCATCACATAATACATATTACTACGCACACTAAGAAACACATGCATATATGTATATGCATATATGTATGTGTTTCAGCGTTTTTAGATATGAGTGTGTGCGTGTATATGTGTAAGCAAATCTATGAACAAAAATATTAGTACATGTGTATACAACATCCATCCAATAATCTGTACATTGATAACATAACGGCGCCACAGAGGTATTATGTATGAGATTTCAGTAGTATTCGTCGAAATTTGTTCAACTTCCACTGAAAGTAAAAGAAAAAAGAAAAACAGAGTTTTAGAATATAATGCGTTATTTAATATGAAGGTATTTTATTTAATATATATGAGTTTGCATCTGTAGGAATCTAACCCTTACTCTTTCGCTATGTATGTGTGCATGTGCGTATACATATATTATATATGCATAAATACATGCTTACGTACTCACACACACATGCATATGTATATATATATATATACATATATATGTCGAACGATAAGAACAAGTGCTCAACGCCGCATTGGTGGATAAAATTTCTTTATTTGTGTATGAAAGCAACCATTGGCTTTATATTAAGAATACAACCACAAAAACATACACGCACACACACACACACAAACACACTCTCTCTCTCACACACATGCATGTAAAACAAATATGTCTATTCCACACGGGTATACATACGTACATATATATATATATATATATATATATTATATATATATATATATATAGATATATATATATATATATATATATATATATATCATATATATATATGTATATATATATATATATATATATATATATATATATATATATATATATATATATATATATATATATATATAACATTTAAATAATGAAGGAGATAAATTGAATATTAATTTAATTAATATCAATTTAAAACCAGTAGCCTAGCATAAAAAATCTGAATAATCAGAGAAAATTCTAATACATGTGTATATTGAACGGACGAAGGATTACGTAAATGATTCATTCGTTAAGAGGCGAAATCGCCGGTCTGCGATTAATTCTTGTTTTTTTTATATTATTTTCATCTGTGTTGCTCGCATATTGTTCTGGTGTCCGCTGAATTTTTCTCTAGAGAACATTCTTTTCTTTGTAGTTTGATCGTAGGTGATCTACTTCTAGCATATGGCTGACCACATAGTGGTTTTTTAGCACTTTCAAAAAAAAAAAATATATATATAGTTAATCCAAACAAGAAAACACAAACAAAACACAGCAACGCGAGGACGTGGAACAAATAAAGTATTATTCGACGTTCAGGAAAGAAGGGAAGAAGGAAGGTTTAACGTTTCGAGCGGAGCTCTTTGTCGGAAACATAGAAGAAGGAAAGATCCAGAGAAGGGAAGACAGAGGAAAAAAAAATCGCCAACGGTACACATGCTCATATATATATTACATAGAATGCTGATGTAACACAGCAATTTATATATATGTATTTATATTTACATACACGTTTTTTTTACGTTTTCTTTCTTCTTCTATGCACGAATCCACTCTTATTTCGTTTTTTTTTTTTTTTTTGCTGTCTACTCTCTCGCCTTAAATTTCAATTCTACAAGTATCTCTTTCTTCCTCTCTTTTCTGTTATTAGTATCATTCATTCATTTTCGTTTTCGGAAGATTGCAATTACTCGTATCCGCCATTATTTACTCATAGGTTCCATCCCAGTACTTATTTCTTTATTCTTCTGAGTTTTTAGCACGATGTTTCATGTCTTGTGTTGTTTCAACTACTACTTTTATTTTTTTTTGTTTTATGGTCTTTGATTATTTACCACATTTCACAATCCCTGTTTTGCCTGTGTAGTTGCTGAAAATTTGCATAGTGGCTGTTTCTTGTGATATGTGACTTGTGCATACAAGTATTTCGTGGTTTATGAGATTAGTTTAAGTACAATAAAAGAGTTTCTCTCTCTCTCACTCCCGCGCACTCTCACTTTCTCTTATTCCTTCTCACTTCCCCTTTCTCCCTCTTATAAAAATTTGGTGAATCCTGAAATATTTCGCTTCTTGTGAAAACCATCTCAATATAACGTACTTCCTTCTTTACAAGTTTTCTTCTGCTTCACATGCTCTATTTATTCCTGTGTTAGCTTGCAGAAATTTAACAGCCCTCAAATATTTCTGCGCAAAAGTGCAAATGTCTCGATACTTAACAATTCTGCAGTCTTCCCCAACATAATCATAGTATGACACAGGTATATATATATATATATATATATTTATGTATGTGTGTGTGCGTGCGTGTGGGAGTATATATAGAGTGAGAGAGGCATATATACATAGACATAAACACACACACACACACACATATATAATGATATCCGTGGGGCAGTGGATGATAGAGCTATGTTGGATTGTTCGTATGGGTTTTTTATAACACATCCTTTTGATATATATATATGTATGTATCAAATGAAATAAAATGAAAAACAGGACACAAAGGAGGTCGCGGTACACATGTTTCGAGCTTTATAAAACAACTTATTCTTACATCAATGTATAATCGACATAACAGATAGTTTAAAAGCCCTCTTCAGCCGCATGCAATTGCTACACCAAAGACTTGTATCACATTATGAAAGGTTTCTGAAAGAACATTTGGTATTATTTAGGTAAACTGAGTATCACTGGGAAAGTACGTTTGTAAAACTTCATAATCAAATAGGTGTACAGGGTAATATTGGACTCCAAATATCCGTCCATACCGTTTTCTCACTCAATATAGAGTGGATACTGGGTAGATTCCGGTTGGGTTCATTCTTCTTGTAAGGGAAGGAAATAAGGAGGATTGGATGTTGAGAAAAAGAGAAAAAGAGAATAAGGAGACCCTGAATTTATTGTACTTACCTCACCTACGTTATATATATATATATATATATATAGATATATGTATGTATACACATACACACACACTCACACACACACACACCCACACACACACACACCACACACAACACACACATATATACATATATATATACATATATATATATATATATATATATATATATATATATATCATGCACACACATTATACGCACTGTTTCAATACCGCTTCTTTATTGATAGTAAATTGGTTGAATACCTAACCATCTAAATGAACACCGGCAGGGATATAATGACGGGCATCAGTCGTCTGTACGCTATCAATGTCGGCATGCTGAACCGATTTAGTTTCGTTATTTTGTCTAAACGTTCGCGCGACTCGTCTCTCCTTAATCAGAGACCAGGAAATGAGAAAAAAATATTTATAAGCTTTTGCGTTTGTGAATATATTCGTGCATACACACATATTTCTCTGTCTCTACACTACACGCACGCATACCCATCGTTCCTATTATGTTAAACTGTCGTATGTCCAAATTCGGCGAAATACTTTTGGTTCAGGTTCAGTATGTATTATCGCATGCAATTGCCTGTTCTTTTTATCAAACTATCGTATCTCCAGCTGCTTCAGATATCAAGATATGAAAAATTGTCAAAGTGTAGTACAACGGTTTTGTCATGGAAGGGTGACACTATTTTTTTTATTTTCTTTATTTTCAGTTGGTGTGTATAAATGCAGATACATTCACACATACACACATACACGCACAAACTGATACACATATACAGATAGACAGACATATAGATAGGGAGATGGGGGGGGGGAGCACGGTGGAAACTGGGCCAGGAATCATTCAAAAGATAAACATTGAAATATAATAAATGGAAAGTGGAGAGTGTATAGTAGTTATACAAACTAAAGACGAGACAGGGATTTAATTAGACAAAATGCCAGCAACAAAAAATGACGATATAATATTTTTCCCTCGTGAATCCGCGAAAAGAATATTTAACCATGTCAGACTTACAGGTGGAAGAGAGGAGGTGAAAGCCGCGATGCAGCCGCTTTCGTTACACTAAAGTTATAAGAGTTAGTCAAAGCTTAAAACTTGGTGGAAGTGGGGCGTAAGTCGAGTAAGTTGACTGTAACATTGGAGTCGGGGGTCAATAAATTTACCTGTCACAGAAACAAATTTAAAGCCGTTTGTGTTTGATCTGCGAATGTACAGAGCCACTACTAAATATTGCAAACCATTTTATCCGATGCATTAACGCTCTAAGTAGACTTATTTCTTTACTGCCCACAAGGGGCTACACACAGAAGAGACAAACAAGGAAAGACAAATGGATTAAGTCGATTATATCAACCCTAGTGCGTAACTGGTACTTATTTAATCGACCCCGAAAGGATGAAGGCAAAGTCGACTTGGCGGAATATGAACTCAGAACGTAGCGGCAGCCGAAATACCGCTAAGCATTTCGCCCGGTGTGCTAACGTTTCTGCCAGCTCGCCGCCTTCTAAGTATTCTATCATCCTTCTGAGCAATTTTGATTTATCAAAGTTCGGCACAAAGCGGTCAGTTTTAAGGGAGGGGTAAACCGATTGCATTGATGTCAGTACTCAGTTGCTATTCACTTTATAGACTACGAAAGGAGGAAATACAGAGTCGACCTCGTCGTGATTTTAAACTCAGAACATAAATACATACGCAATCGTGACTGGCATGACAACGCTTATGTCAGCTCTGAGCCCTTCTGTATAGTCCAATAAGTTTTTCGTTGTTATAATTGTGATATTTGGGAATTTATACAGATT
>NC_042998.1:15742686-15752686 GCF_006345805.1 Octopus sinensis
AGCTCGAGGTTTTTGCCAGGAAAGTGTGGGCCAACAGACCACAGGAAGATTGTGTAGGAAGATTGATGCAGGAAGTTTGTGGGCAAGAGTCGTCTACAAGTAGTCATTGAAAATAAAGGCTAATGCTATTGACAATTAAGCGAAGGTATGGGAATCAGTAATCCTAGGGTATGAAGAATTAAGTTAAACTTGAAAAATTTTTCTTTTAAATCAACAAAATCTACAAAGGCATGAATAATTTTGAGGACGACTGTATACATATACCCAGACGCATTCACACATACACACACAAACACACACACATATATATAATATTTACAGTATATAAACTATTACTTTCAAGCAGATGCTGAATCCTTGCTGGCGCAACGCCTTTCCGTGTACTTTGTTTCCTCTGTGTGATGCTTTTGAATTTGCGAGTTGGATGAAATTGGTCCTGTCTTGATGTGGATTCATCTGGTTTCTCACAGGACTTTTCCAGACGCTTTTTGAAGTCCTCTACACTTACACCTGGTAGATCTCTTTGGTCGTTTGGCAGATTGAACAGTTGTGAACCCTTCTAAGATCTTACAGACGAGATCTTTGGCACTATGCATTACCGTCTAGTTCAGTGGTTACTATAGCTTTTAGTTTCAAATTTTAGAGCTAGACGCTCAGAAATTTCTATATGTATATCACGACTTCTCAGTATTCGCGGTTTCTCTCTGGTGAATGGAGCTTCAGTAACTTTAGCCTCTCCCAGTAGCTCACCTGTTTCACAGACTCAATCTTCTTTGTGTAGTGTCACTGTATTGCTGCTACTTCTCTCAACGGTTTATGGCTCTGTAATGACCACATTTTGGGTCAGTAACCCAACCGACAAAAGTTCTCCTTAGTAGGAGCATGGTATACTTTTCCCTGGTAGTGAATGATCTCAGAATCCATCCAGGTACTCGCCTGCATACTGCACGGTGTACAGTGTTGCCATCTTCGTAACATGCACATATAATGTTGCATCATTACTCATTTGGATTCCCTGGTCACACACCAACACAGAATCGAAAATTGCCCTAACGTCTAGTCCTCTGTATTCCGATTGTAGTTTGTGAGCCTATAGTGGAGTTCTTGAAGATTCTCATCATTGAACTGCACGTTACCTTCATTAGCCCATGCAAATGTTGCATTCGAGTTGTTTAACAGTTTTAGTATGACATCATCTGTTTCACTGCCTGCGCTACTCTTGTATCATTAGCGTGACTGAAGAAGTGACTGACTGTATCGTAAGAGCATATTTATGAGATCCACTGTAAATTTAGTTGTGGGACTTTGCAGCGAATTGATGTCCCGAGAGAAAGTACCATTGGTTGCAACCGTCTGACTTCTGCCTTTTAAAATGTCATGCAGCCATTCTCCAAGTTCTCCAGCCTTACCAATATCCCGTAGTTTGTGACCTATCTTCCCATGATTAACTTTGTAAAAGAAGTTGAAACGTTGATATTTTGGGGGTTGAATTGCTGTTCCAGTACCAAGTTGCAATGCAGTACTGCGTAAGGCATCTTCTCGCTTGGCGGAAGCCATGTTGACTGTTTGTGAGAGAGTTATGTTCCTCCAGGAGAGACGTTAGCCTCCTTTGGATAAAGTTTTCCATTACTTTACAAATATGTAAAGTCAGAAATATAAGCATGTAATTTTTAGTATGTACTCTACCCCCTCCTCAATGGACAGTGAACATTATATCTTCTTTTAACAACCTGAGAAATTGACCACATACAAGAAAACTCAAAAATGTATCTGCAGTGATTTCTTGTGAGAGATTTCTTGCATGTCTTTTATAGAACAGCCAGGAATCTACTAAGTTCGAGTTCATCTCACCAATGCTCGTTTTTATATCTTCTTCGATTATGTTATGTAATCCATGTTTGTCCCTTTCCCTTGAAGGTCCGTGGTATTGAAAAACTCATCAAGTTTGCTTGTGTGCATCTTTCCCAGAGGAGAGATGACGAGAATTCAGAATTGATTATTTAGGATTTTGCTTACCATACACGAGATCTGTAGTTTGTGTGCCGTCTTCTTCAGAATGGCTCTATCTTGTAGTGCACCAATCAGCGGAATAATACAGTATTATTTTAATTTTCAGGCCAAAATCAACTGGTTTCTTACTGCTTTCTTAGACTCCTTCCATATATTTTTATCTTTCTTCAGTGTATTCGATTGCGGTATGCTGGAACACCATTTGAAGGGTTCAGTGGAACAAAACGACGCCAGTACTTATGGTATAGAACGAAACATTACACTGACGGAAACAAATCCACAGAAGCTGTCAAGTGGTAGCCGGGCATAAAGACACATACAAAGACACACAGAAACACAGATACACACACATACACAAACACACACAAACACACACACACACACACACACACACACACACTCGCACACAAACATACTCGCACACATAAATACGCAAAACTATAAATTTTATTAAAAGTAATATTACTATCCAGCAAGTATATAGAACAATAACAGGTAGTATTATAAATAAATACACACACACACATATGTGTGTGTGTGTGAGTGTATATATATATATATATATTAATAAATATTTATATTTAAATGCAGAGATGTACACACGTGAGTGTGCGATTGTACTCGTAGAAATAATAAATAACTAAATAAGATCCTAATACATGACATACTTTTTTATATAACGTAAATTGAATTAAATTAACTTAATTCGAAATAGGTGTCTAGAGTACACCTAAAAAGACGAAATAGCATATGAACTTATTACCGATCAGTAGTTCCCAATAGCATTAAGAACGCGTGATCTAATTTCAGTGCTATTTTTTGAAGCCAAAAGCGTCAAGAACGCGTGACCTAATTTCAGTGTGTTTTTTTTTTTGTTTTTAAAGCCAATAGCGTGCATACGTTGTTTATTGACTGAAGAATATATTTTTTCTACGGCTACTCTTTTACTCTTATTTTCTGATTTTGTCATCAGTATTTTAGTAACTCTTGGTGAGTTTATTCACTCCGTAATATCAAAAAATACACGATCTTGACATTCGTAATTAACGCTAAATTAAAATAAAACTACTCTTAGATAAATATTGTTTCCCCAGTCCATAATTATTTCATTGAACAAATTAAATAATGTTGCATTCAATAAGATTATCTGGTATACATCTTCTTGTTAAAAGCGAATAGCAACTCCGACTGTTATATTGTGGACACCTCTATAATTTTGGGCGATGGGTGTATATCAAATTATATTTAACTAGCAGTATCGCCCGGCGTTGCTCGGGTTTGTAAGGGAAATAACTATATAACCATTTTTAGAGATGTAATGTATAATAGCCATCTCAATATGGCTAACCACAAAGGGGGGGGGGTAACTGTAGCTTTTTACGTTCTGAGATTTAATAATAAATTTTTAGAGAGTTACTTCCCTTATATATGCCAAAAATGCATTAAAAACGGGAAAATACCCAGAAGGGCTCGATATGAATCACGACTATAAGATACCCGGTTTTGGTTAAACTGGACCGCAAAATGTGGGGGTAGTTAGGAATCTAAATCGTAGGAGACAGACAGCACACAACCTCTCTTTATATATAAAGATTTGTGATTTCTATGCGAATACTTTGGAAAGTATGGCGGAATTGGACCGAATAAATTCTTTAGTCCCTTCTATATTTGCTGGAACGTTTACAGTAATTATAGATTACCTTCTGACAAATTCTTTTAGGAGTTTTCCACACTATATTTATAAACAGCATTTTAATATGCCTATCATGTAACAGTTTTATCCGAAATTACGTCCTGCCTCGTGTAAAAACGTCTATTCTGCTATATACTGCCAAAGATGTTCACCAAATTCAATAATCACCGGCTTTGCAGAGGTGGAGAGAGCACTGCTACATGTCAACTGCGCAATCATTACTGTATATCCTTCGTGCAATCGACAATATAGAACATAAGATAAGAACTAAAGCCGTGTAAACGACTGTGTTATAACCACTAATATCAATAGTGATTTCCTAAAGTTAGAATTCAATAAAAATGAATACTATCTTCATCAAGTAACGTAATACTTGCATTAATTAAATAATTATTTGCACTATGAAACCTTTTCCCTTGTCAATGCCATTCTTATTTATGTTTGTTTGCCAGTGATCGGCAAACACTGAATCTAGAGACTACAACACAAAACTTAAAAAGGGATATTTCCGTTTGTATCTTGTGTAAGAGAATTATGATGCAAAACAGTTATGAAAATTATCTATCTATCTATGTATCTATCTATCTATCTATATCTCTCTCTTTCTTTCTTTCTCTCTCTCTCTCTCTCTATATATATATATATACATATATATATATATATACATGTATATATTTATAGATATATATATTTGTATATATGTGTACGTATGTATATATTTATAGATAGATATATATTTGTATATATGTGTACGTATGTATATATTTATATATATATATATATATATATATATGTATATATATATATATGTATACATATAAGTGTATATATATATATGTGTGTGTGTGTATACGTAAAATATATATATATATATATATATATATATATATATATACATGCACATAGACATACACAGGCGTGCGCACGCGCACGAACACGCACACATACACAAACATACACCACTTTATTTAATTTTGCTAAAGGGCAATTTTCCTGTGATAAACAACACCAGGTACTTCGCACTTTCCATTGCTCTCTTTTGCGTATGATTTCTCACATAGTCTTTTTAAATCAGTTTTTTTTCCCTTTAGAGATACCAACACTCGGGTTATTCTGTGAACATTGTGGTACATTTTAAAAGATTCTATATTCATGAATATATATATAAATAGCACGACTTCCCTGCCATGCAGTGTTAAAGAGAGATTAAACTTCACATCATGTACTATTTTTATATATATTCAGTTAAATATGACAAACTCTATATCTTTAAGGGTCTAATGGAATAATTATAGTCGTTTTCTCGTATTAGAAAATTACAATTATTTCATGTGAATAACCTAGTCTATACATTTAGTTCTGCACACCAGAAGCAAAATATACATATATGTATGCATCGTTGTATGTATGCATGTATGTATTTATGCGTGTGTATGTATATATATATATATATATATATATATATATATATATATGCATATGATGATGACATGAGACGCGAAGCAAATGTAATAACTTCGTAAAATCCAATGATCATATCCTATATATATAATTATATTTCGGTGTAGTATGCTCGGAGCATAGTGTACGTGACCAGTGATACTACAGGCCACTGTCAAACTCAGGTATAAATGCTATTTCGCCCCCCCCCCACACATACACTCACATCACGTAGATGCACAAGCACACACACGAAGAGAACGCACGAACAAATGCACAAATAGAGATATGCATCTGCACTCACGAACATATATCGATGTCTACATATATGTCTGTGTATTAATCTATCAACCAACGTAGATTTATGGGTATATGTGCGTGTGTATGTGTGTATACATATGTGTGTGTGCGTGTATGTGTGCATGCGTTTGTATTTATGTATGTAAGTATATATGAATATGTATGTGTTTCTGTGTGTGGAAGTAAACAAATACACACATGTAAAAATACATACACATATATATATATATACATATATATATATATATATACATATATACATACAAACGCACACACACACACACATATATATATATACTCTCTCTTTACTCTTTTACTTGTTTCAGTCATTTGACTGCGGCCATGCTGGAGCACCGCCTTTAGTCGAGAAAATCGACCCGGGAATTATTCTTTGTAAGCCCAATACTTATTCTATCGGTCTCTTTTGCCGAACCGTTAAGTTACGGGGGCGTAAACACACCAGCATCGGTTGTCAAGCAATGCTAGGGGGACAAACACAGACACACAAATATATACACACACACTTATATATATATACATATATACGACAGGCTTTTTTCAGTTTCCGCCTACCAAATCCACTCACAAGGCATTGGTCGGCCCGGGGCTATAGTAGAAGACACTTGCCCAAGATGCCACGCAGTGGGACTGAACCCGGAACCATGTAGTTGGTTAGCAAGCTACTTACCACACAGCCACTCCTGTGCCTATATATATATAATTATAATAAAGTGTTATTTGCAACAAGTTGCTTAAACCACATACCGAAAATATTAGAAATAGCAGTTAAATAGGCTACTATTACTATTACTACAAAAATAAGTCTACACAAACAACAGTATTTGTTACAAATAAGTTAGTGTTATATATATATATATATATATATATGTACACACACACACACACACACACATATATATATATATATAGGAGAGAAAAAATAATAAGACAGAATGCTAAGCTGAAAGCAAATTTTAATAAAAATGGATGTAAGAAAAATTTAAAAAAGGAAATCAAATCGGCTTTGATTGTACGGGAAATTTTCAAGATTTGGAAGGGAAAATTTTTATTTAAATGGAGGAAGGAAAAAAAATTCTTAATAATGCAAGCTCCACGGTGACCGTATTACTTTTTCTAGCATCCTATCTGGAAAAAATAGATACAAGCATCCTGTTTGACAAAAAATCCAGAATTGCATTTAAAGAGTATAGAATCCATAGAATTGTTTCCCCTTATTCACAGGAACTGGATAACTCCTACCTCATTTCTTGTTTTGTCACATAAACAGCCAGCCTTCTCAAACAAAACACTACACCAAAACACATTCCAAAGAAGTTTTTCCATGGAATAATATTGACCTCTTAAAGGATAAAGACACTACAATGTATTGGTATGCAAATTAATAATTTTTGTATATATTTATTATTATTTTGAAAAAAACATTGTAAATTTTTTTCCCCTTCTAAATCTTGAAAATTTGCCTTGCAATGAAAGTCGATTTGATTTCCTTTTTTAAAAATTTTTCTTACACCTATTTTTATTAAAATTTGCTTTCAGTTTAGCATTCTGCCTTATTATTTTTCATCTCCTATCATTTCTCCACGTGCAGTTACCACAACCCCACCAGTTACTGACTTATATATATATATATATATATATATATATATATATTATATATATATATACATGTGCTCCACAAGGTTTGAGGCGGTTGTAGGAACGCATATATAACAGTCCTAGATCAGGGTAATTTTAGTGCACCATCAATATACATATTATAAGCTAATCTGCACAATTTGTTTTTCTAGATTGAAGGAGACGCTTGTACAACACTTTTAATTCACCTCCCAAGACAGTGCTTGACACGGTTTACAAGTTTGCAGAATGTATGTGAAATCAATTTAAAAGCTCGCTATGCAATAAAGGTTTGTGTTAAACTGGCCCAAACCACTATAAGGACTTATGAATTGTGAATCGACTAGTATGAGCCGATTATTTGCTTTCCTGGAATAAGTGGCAAAGCAAAGCTGGTCCATCAAGATGTATATGGTGATCCTCAAATCCTGCAGCAAGGGCATCATCTTCATCAACTGGCCATGCCCTAACCAGACAGCCGGCAAAGGGTTCCTCGTAGATGTAGTAATGGAGACCAGAATGAGATTTCACCCTATGAGCCCAGAGGATCAGTACCAGAACAATGCACGTTTCCAAAATTCCTTCTTAGTGACAGCCTACTAAAGAGGGATTGGCGTCAAGACTGTCTCAAATCTTCACTACAATCCAGATCTTCCTCCCCGTAACTTTTAGGTTCCCCAAGCTGAAGAACATAAAGGATCCTATAATAACTGTCCTGGACACTTTCGATTTAGAGGGCTTTCATCGCAGCTTTACACGTGCATTGAAAGCCAGAGGATCTTATTCATAATGTGATGAGAATTTTATACAAATGTCTCTCCTTAAATAAAAAAACTCGAAACTTATGGAATGTAGCTCCTGTCACTCTCTATTTCTCACTCTCTCCCACTCTCACTCACTCTTTTTCTCGCTCTCCTTCTCTCTCCCTTTCTCTCTCTCCCGACGCACATTCGACATTGGCTAATACCTTTCTGTTGGTGATTAATTTAAATTTTATACCCGAATTTCAATTATCCTTTTTTTTCACATAAGAAACTAGTTATAAAACTGCATAAAGATCCAACGAGGTTTAATACAATTAATAGTGTGATGTAAACATGTTTTTTCTCTAAATCATACCTTACTGAAGCAGATGCTGTTGCCCTAATAATAATGCTATATTTTGCATGTATCTACTAAACAATGCTTGATGTAAGCTCAAAACTGAGGTTCGTTCCACGTTGACACGTAACAGAAATGCATATCCTACGAATAATTATATTGCTAGCACTGTATAACTGATATAACTGACATTTAACAACTTGTAGGGGATAGGGAACCCAACTGAAGATAGAATATACGAAGAAATACAATGCTGTACAGCTACAAAATAAAGCAATTTATTAATATGAAATTATACAAGATTTAGAGACATGTGGATGTTGTGTACTTTTAGATTTGCAATCGAACTGTTCTTGGGGAAATGCTCAGAACGTGGATGTGTATTGTAATTTAAAATAATGGACTATTCTAATATACTCTGTCGTCTTTCGCTTCTTCTTTTGTTAGTTTAAACGCTGAGTGGGTGGGGCAGAAAAATGCAAGGGGTAATATATGCGATATAAAATTTCCAAAACCTATTTTGTGCTAGAATATTTTAAAGCAAAATCATAAACGTTAAAGAAACTCATTTGAAAACTATATCTTGCTTACCCGTAAACTGGGTATTTTTTAAATATCATATGGGTGAAAAAATCACTGTGTAAACGAAATTGGAAGAATATATATATATATATATATATTATATATATTATATATATATATATATATATATATATATATATATATATATGTATATATATATATATTACATTTTGTCGCATGCACAATGATATATGATACAGCGATATAGATTTTTCAGATATATACATGATACTTTTGAAAAAGAAAAAAAGTTTCAATTTTGCAATTCTTACAGCTTTGCTTTTTCAAGATCAATTTATAAGAAGTATAGAGTAGATCTCCCGGAAATCGAAAAATGCAATCTTGAAAAACTTAATTTCCTTTAATCTCTGTCTGAGAATTATTTTCGGGGAAGACACGAGGAATATATCTCAAACCAATAACTACTTTCAAGAATGCTTTGCCATTATTGTGCAATGGCTTAGTTACGTAAATATTTTCTGGTCAATATGAAGTTATGTTCGCAGGTAGATTTCTCCAGATTACTTGGGACTTATCAATAACAAAGTATTACACGAGCATGTGGTTTAACCTCTCCTGCCTATGTCATGAGTTTACTGTAAAAGAAATATGTAATCATAGAACGTTTTACTTCATAATGTTGCCTACAGGAGTAATATAAGGGAATAGCCGCAATTGACCTTACACCTGGGCGGCTTTTGTTGAAACACAGTATGTTTTCTTATACGTTTAGTTCTTCTGTTGTGACGTCGTATTTCTATACAACAAGATTTACGTTACCAGCAAGATTCTTTGACGTGAACATTTTAGGATGACATTAACACATTTTATAAGATCAAACCATTCACCCACGTTACTTTCGGCTAGTATGGATTTATATGATATATTGAGGCATTAAGTGCGATTTAAAGTCTGATAAATAGTAATTGTGTATAGGAAAATGCATGTATATATCATGGTTCTTTCATTTGACATGAATTTAAGCTATGTCACTTGAAGGTAGAACTCTTTATTTCGCACAATAAATATCCAGAAAGAGAAATCGTGAATAGATAAGACATTAATCTACAGACATCGTCAAACCTTTGCTGCACCAGCAATTACATTGTTGGACTACATTTGATCATAAGGCACAGAAAAAGAATAAGATAAAGTGGTACTTAGCCGGAAATCAACATGCAAGTTAAAATGAAGTCGAACCATACGGTATACCAGGTTGTTCAAATCGCGATTCTGTGA
>NC_042998.1:15755186-15797686 GCF_006345805.1 Octopus sinensis
GTCACTTAGATGCTATTCCGTTGCCGAGATCAAGTGGAACCCACGTCGACGTAATCGACGGATTGCCACTTATAAATATATGTGTGAGTATTAATGTAATTATCTATGCATGCATATATAAATACATACATACATTATTACATGCACACTTAATTACATATGGCAGTTGGTTTTTTAAAACTTATTATGGTTTTAGAAAAGAAAACATGGAAGATATGAAAAACAGATAAGCAGAAACTACGCGTCTTGCTTCTTAATATTTATTAAAGCAGAGCAAAGGCAGAATCGTTAACACGCTGCGCGTAGATGAAAACTGTAAAATTAAACCGTTTTCGATAAGGGCTCAAACTGTACTCGAAGCAGTGACTTTTTATCATTAGTGTACACACACGCCCGCGCTATCACGCACGTGCAGACATAAGCACTATCTCACGTACACACACATGCATACATACATACAAACAAGCACACGCATGTAAAAGAACAATATCAAATACGGATTCTGACAATTTATGTGACTATCGCAGTAGGCCCGTCCAACGGATTTGGACATCAGTTCATCTACTAATCAATGACAAAACAACTAAATTGACAGTGTCCGCCATATTAAAAAAATCAAACAGTCCTGCGAATTAATCTCTATAGAGAGCATTATATAAAGTGTAAAGTTAGGAGTAAAGTCGAGAGTCCCAGATGAACCTACCGTCGAATGTCCCAGATAAACCTACAGTCAAGAGTCCCAGATGGACCTACCTCACAGCAAGAGGTGTAAATGAGATAGCTACATCAAGCTCCATTCTTCACACTGTGCCACATATTGGAGGAGGCTCTCAGTAATAACAGTGTAGGAAAACGGCGGTGAAACAGCATGGCCGCAGCTCTGAGCTGAAACTAGAGACAACAAAATATATATGTCGTGAGTGTATGCTTATGTCTACGCGGGTGCGTGTGTATGTGTGTGTATGCGTGTTGCGTGTGTTTTGGTGCAATGCTAGTTTGGTAGAATGAAGATGAAGAATTAACAAACAAATAATAGCTTAGGTTTGATAGTGTCAAGTAAGTGTCAAGTAAGCACGGAGTCAGGTAAAATACGCCTTCGCATCACTGCATGCCTCTCGTATTATGGAACCGATAAAGGAAATAATACTATCGCTCCCAGTGTCAAATTGAAATGTTCGCTTCCTTTCATTGACTGATTCAGCTTGTTTTATGCATTACTCTTCTGAGCTACTTTCTCATTAAAGATATCAATATGCTGAAATGTCTCACGCAATGTTAAATTGTAAGTTTATTTCAAATACTTGGATTTCAAATTAAAGTAAACATCATGACGAAACGCAAATTTAAAAAGAGAAAATTCAACTCAAGTTGTAATCTTAATTCCTGAAACTCGACTTCACTTGACGCTCACCACTTACGAACACGTTACTCTACGAACTCTGACGTTATTCAGCAAACGAAATACCCCTTACCGAAATGTTTTACAATATTATACTGCACCTTCTTACATCATAAATATAAGTTATGCTTTGTAAACTGAAAGCTTTAAAAATGTTCTGCTTAACCCTTTTGTTACCAACCCGGCTGAAACCGGGTCTTGTTTTCATAAGTTTTGAATTAAAATCCTCCACCAAACCTTAGTCACAATTTATGTTCCTAACACTAGCTGAGTGATAACTAAGTTATTTTACTAAATTCTTTGTTATATTTAAAGTAATTGAAAGAAACACAGAGCATCTCAAAATAAATACAGTAATGAAAGGGTTAATCTTACCCCACCCCATGTCTTGGAGGTTTACTAGTAACAAATATTTAGCAAATGCTGTAGAAAAATCTTTTTCTCAATATTACAGAAGAACCGAAATATCTCATGTCGATGCTAATAACAGTACTTCTGTATGCAGATGATATTTGTAGGTTACTGCACCAGGATTTTAGGCTATATAGCTGATGCATGGAGGTACCTGAATTGCTCGAATGTGAGGGTTTTCCTTGCATGCTTCTTTTAAAATTAATTCGCCGAGCGTTTATTTTCTATTGTCCTTGCCAAGCATCTCTAACTCATCTCGTGAAGAGGTGCATTAAACTGATTATATCAAGGTTTTCCACATTTTGCCATGGTTAAATAAATTAGATCGATATTGACTTAAATTTCTGACCGATTTCAGTACCAGTAATTTAAATCCGTGTTATTGAAGAAGTTATCTGATGAAAATCTTATAAACTTCTAGATCTGGGAATGAAATAATCCATAGAATTTAATAAATACATATTCAAACATTTATTTTTCGATAATTTTGAAATTAACAATATAATACTTCGATCAGAAATAGGAATACATCAATATTTTTCTCAATTCGACAACGGTTACATTTACATTTTAATTTATTACGTAGGCCATCTCTTGGATATGCTCTTATAGGATGCATCATTCTAACCAGTTAATGTGATGTACCCACTCATGTGATCCTTTTTTGTATAGATCTAGCTAGCATTTTAACGAGTCAGATACACTCACAACAAAAGAGTTATAACAATGAAGAGGAATCTAAGATATTAGTTCAGAAATTTCGTACCATGTTAAGGCGATCTTTTCTTGATTTTAATTTTCTTATGACAGGAGGATAGTCGTCTTGTCTTTTCAGTTTTTATTTTTCGTTCGTATAATTGCTCATAAGCTCAAAGGAATGCTGGTCATAGCATTTCAGCTTTATTGCACCTAGCCTGCAGGGTGTAAGGTAATGTTGAATAACTACATTATAGTACTTACATTGCCGAGAAAAATATTTTGAAAACGAGAGAAAGGTTGTTGATGGTAGCATATTTGCTCATAGTGGATTAGTTGTATATAAATTGACGGTATCATTGTTTTAAACGTAAGTGCAAATGCAGGTACAAGGGCACGAGTGTACGAGAATAATGCAAAATGGACATCTATCAAATTGCATATGTTGCTAGAATAATGCTTCTTCTAGAAAACCATTTCATGCTATTCTTCCCGGTCTCGTGTTCCAGAAGTAGAAACCTAGAGTCATTGAGTTCTTGACAAATGCGGGGTACAAAGTATCAGACATCAATTCAAGTCAAAGGGTTGATTAGAGATATGATATTATTGATGGAATCAGTGCTATTAGCTGGATTACGATATTTACAGAAAGGGAATCATGCATAGAAAGCACAATCCCCACCGATATGACAAATTGATTCTCTCCTTCAAATGGAATTAATTTCAGCGAAGTTAAATGTTTACGTTAGAAAACGTTCGTAGTAATCCAAAGTTTCAAAAATATTTTCTTCTTATGCATTGTGAATTGTTAAACCCTTAACTACTTAATACAGAAAACGGCCATTTAAGTTGCGCTGGTTAGTTTCCATATGCGTATATTTATAGTTTGAATGTGCAAAGCCAATTAAATCAGAAAAGTGTCTCAAAATTACTTCATGTACTTCATTTTAATGAAGGCCAGTCACTAACAAAAAATCAAAATGAATTTAGCTCCTCTCAAGCCGATTTTATCTTCCAAGAATGTAACAACTAATGAACAAAATGCTTCAAATGATATCAATCTCCAGATAAACAACTGCAATTGCTCTCTGTTAATACATGATTTTGTTTGTAAACGGTTAACCTGCCGCCGAACATTGCGCTAAATACCTGTGCGTCGACAGATGGAACACTGACAATGGTCAGAGTTAAATAACGTTCTATTATAACAGGACAACTAGAAGATGATTTAATTAATAATCGTTGTTCTATTTACGACTGCAATACTTATTTTCCGACTGAAGTCGATATAGATTTCCATCCAATTGTTCTATTTCTTCATTAGTAAATAATATATATAACTCAGTCTCTGTGCAGCGAAACACGCTATAAACAAATGACTTCGTCCTAGTAGAGTGCTTCCATAAAATATCTTTACATTTTATCAATCGCTTCTAAGATGTTGTCTCCTGTAAGATAATTAAAGTAATGTGATATCTCCGCCATTAATTGCTTTGTACTAAGAAAAACGGTCAGAACGGAATTGCCGTTTCTGTATACGAATATTAAGGACTACCAAGGACTACCAAAGAGAAAATAAAATGAATGTCTATAAATATGTGAAAGTTTTTCTTTAGTCTTTATTCGGTGAAGCTTAAACTTACTTCACGTAGGAAAAAGAGATAAAATCAATGTAGATGATGATATCCTTTGCTATAGAAAAAGGACAACCATAAAAGAACATCTTATGATGTAACCACTCTTCGAAGCAAACCCCCTTTATTCGGCCCTCTGTAATGTAGAACACTTTTGTTGTTAGCTTATGTGCTACATAGACATATACGTTAAGCAAGAATGAAGGGACGAACAATCAGATATCTGCAACAGTGATTGCAATCTCAACTGCATCGTTGCACCTTAAGCACTGTTCAACGCTTAGATTAGTCACAGTTCACAAAAGCCGTATGACTTACATGGCAAGAAACACAATGTTCACACAAAAGAAATTACTCTTGGTCTTAGATGGAAATAAGCAGCTTACACAATACTTAAACAATTAGTGTAATCTGACTGCGGAGCAACAGTTTTCCCTGCCGCATCTAGAGGATACATTTTCAGATAATTTTAGGAGAATTAATTTCCATTGAGGCCGATTTCTTCTGCAGTGGCTTTACGTGATATTTGCTCACACTTGAAAAGTAATTTATGTGCAACCTTGACAAATGATTTGGAGAGGTAGTGCTAATGAAGACGGATAAGATGAAACACACTGGCTTACACCCGTATATGTCCTCTAGGCGGCGAGCTGGCAGAAACGTTAGCACGCCGGGCGAAATGCGTTGCCGTATTTCGTCTGCCGTTACGTTCCGAGTTCAAATTCCACCGAGGTCGACTTTGCCTTTCATCCTTCCGGGGTCGATAAATTAAGTACCAGTTACGCACTGGGGTCGATGTAATCGACTTAATCCGTTTGTCTGTCCTTGTTTGTCTCCTCTGTGTTTAGCTCCTTGTGGGTAGTAAATAAATATATATGTCCTCTAGAGTACATGACAAGATCTCGAAAATAGCGCTTACTCATTTGCTGAAGTCTAAAACGTCCTTCATACGCAATATGCAAAATAACACAATGGATGCACATGTTATTGACTTCAGTGCATACCTGAAAGATTCTTTATTCGATGATGATAAAAACACATATTTGTTACGACATGGATGTTGCAGTTAATAACAATATCTTGGCAGCGTAATTTGCCGAACTGTTAATTCTGTTTGAGAAACCGTCAGATTCCTGTTGACACAAATTTAGTGAAGACAAAATACAATAAAGGTAATATAATACAATCATCTTCATCTCTCAAGTAATTGTATTGAAAGTTTATTCTACCCCTCACACAATAAGTAAATAGGTGTGTGTATATGAAAGTGCCATCCTGGTCCCAAAACAGCATACTGTGCTGGATATTAATGCCATCAATAAGCCACTTGTCTCAGTCTAATCTCATGTTTCAGTTAGGTTCACAATAACACATAGCGCTGACGACGCTACCAATCCCAAAATTCCCCAGTCGTCAAATATCTTCAGCACTAATGATCCACTCAACACTCTACAACAGATTGTAGAGCACATATTACGCTGCTGGGAAATTTGGAGCGGCGCATCAAATTATCTCTAAAGCTAAGTATAAACACCAACAATTTTTCACACAATGTTATGCATTTCACCATTGTATCTGTTTGGGCCAAGTGTGATATTTTCGCTCCATGTATACATATTTTCTTCTTTGATACAAGAATTTATTCCAAGTATTTTCTCAGAGAAAATTCCTTTTTCAACTGTTTAGTTTTACTTGCTTTGCTTTCTCTATTTTCAGCTGTGCATTTTTTATACATGTGTTGCAAACGATTTTCTTGAATTACAAACTCAAATTATATAAAAAAAATGCATCAACTACTATACAAACCTGAAAAACTTCAATTTAGAGTCGGATATTCATATCACTGAGTAACACCATTTTGGTTCTAAAGGTACTATAACAGCTCTCAATCCACGAATTTGCTGCAACAATCTCTCTTGCTAAGTATTGAAAAGGAATTGAAAGCATTGGTACACAGGATAAAGAGGGTCAGCACTATACCCTTAGTATTAAGCAGATTTTACAGCACAACATTTTTAGAAAATTCTTATGCGGATACTTATGTTATTTTTATGGAGATGTGGTATGAAAGAGAGAACAGTCGACGAATCGAGGGCAGCCACAGAACAAGAATTTAAAAGATGAGAAGAATATTTCTTCATGTTTGCCATTCCGTTGTTTCGCGTTGACTAGCATTGATTTTAAAAAGAATGCAATCATATCAATTGTTTCTATCAAATCATGGAGATGAAAGTATTTTAATAAACACAGAGTTTATAAGCTTTCAATATGTGTATATATTTTTGGGACGCCCTCTTCTTGTAAGCTCAAATTATGTTAGGTATATACGAAGGGGTACTGAGAAGTTCTTGGCTTTAAGGGTTTTGTGTAAGGCCTGGTTGAAGTTCCTTTATAGATATTAGTAAAACTGCTGCAATAAATGTGTGAATCTGAGAAGGGGAATATATTCAATTATTAACTGATTCTCCCGTATGTTCTTCTAGCCAAAGCCAGAAACTTTGCACCCCACCCACTTATATTATATTACATCGCGAGTGAGAGTGAGAGAGAGAGAGAGAGAGAGTGAGAGAGAAAGAGGGAAAGGGAGAGAGAATATGTGCGTGTGCGTGGCATAAATGCTAATTTCCAAGAAGTCTACATGCAATAATTTTAGCTGCAATTTTTTTCTCAGTAATTCGCACTTCTAAGACATTATACTATATTTTTCCGCTCCAATACGTTCATACTTAACTAATAGTTCGATGGGAATACTTTTTAGTAGCTCTTACATTTATATGGATGTATGTATTCGATAGCGGTGGTACAAATCTGTTTGGTGTCTGATACAATATCAGTGTATGAAAATTACATGCTGCATACATCTAGAAGTATTTGGCTAGGAATCAGTGTTGCATAAAATTTCTATATATATATATATATATATATATATATAAAGTGAGTTGAAACTGATTCCATTGTATAACATGACAAATACTTTCATACAAATATAGAATATCAAGGTTGAACACTTTAAACCTTGTAATATCAACCAGATAATCACAGAAAAATTGGTAGGCAAGATGCATTGAATAATACTCATATTCCGGAGGAACTAACATTACTGTAGCTGCGTTGCTATAAATGTTCACGTTTTACTTTGAAACGACGGAAATATCTTCATAGTTGTATTTATAGTTTAGAAAGCGTCTCAGCTAAATAAATCTCAACTATACACTCCAAAAACATGAAAGCACTACATAGCAGAAGTTGTAATGTCTTATTATGAACGGTTTCCAAGGTGAAAACCTATTGTGCGTGAAAGTGAAGAGATAATTTAATCTGCCGTTAGTATTCTCATAGCTGACGAATATATCTAAATATTGTTGGGTACCCGTGAATGGCGATCTCTAAATCAAAGAGTTTTTGTACAATACTCGTAAAATACAAGTTTAAATATTATTCAATCACACATTTCGAATTGCAAGGTTGATTAAAAATATTCAAGAACCGTGCGAAGATAAACGTAGAATTTTTCACCGACTAAACATATTATAAATAGTGCATTACTTAGTTACCTTAAGTTGAATTCGTTGAAACATACGAAAAGATTTTCTAGCTTGATTCCCGATTGAGGTTGTTGCCTTTGATTTCCGAAGAAAGTTTCTAATAAAACGAATAGTGTTGGGGACAAAGCTGCAAAGAGGCTGGGGAATAAATTACACAATGACGCAGTTACACATTACTCACAACTTTGCAGGAATGTATACCATATCCATACACATTTTGCTTAATATCTTCACATAACAAACGGAATAGTACCAAACATATTATTCTAGGGAGGAAATGTTTCTCGTAACGTTCTAATGACACATTATGAATGACAAACGTCATAATTATAAGAGGGTAAATTCCAATGAAAGAAACATTTTCTTTTAAATACAATTTGACTACCTTTGCATTATCTGTAGAGTGTACTCGATACATCATGTATAAGATATAAAAAAAAATAATGTAATATCATTAACTGCGAGTATATTGTAAATCGAAGAGGTAGAAATTCATTATCTATTCAAGAGGAACGAATAAGTGAATAATCAAATAATCATTAACATTTAAGAACGTGTACCATATGGAATACGGAAAAGATCGGTTATGTATTTCACGAGAAAAACATAATCCTCTTTCACTCATTCGCTTCAATCCGGCGGTCGCTGAATTAAATGACAAAATTAAAAATGTCATCAGAGTAAAAGAGGTTCTGAGTCATAACTGCAGTGAACATAACATAACAGCAGCACGTAGTAACTTAAATCACAGTTATGAGCATTTTACAATGAGAATAATGAAAGATTTATCAAATTAAAATAAGATCCCCCATCCTACATATTTACCTATTTCTTTATTACCCACAAGGGGCTAAACATAGAGTGGACAAACAAGGACAGACATAGGTATTATGTCGATTACATCGACCCCAGTGCGTAACTGGTACTTAATTTATCGACCCCGAAAGGATGAAAGGCTAAGTCGACCTCGGCGGGATTTGAACTCACAACGTAACGGCAAACGAAGTACCGCAAAGCATTTCGCCCGGTGTGCTAACGTTTCTGCTAGCTTGCCGCCTTATACTTACCTACATACTTACCAGGAACTCTCAAGCTCAGCTGAAGTATAAATTCCGGAAGCTTAGTTAAGAGAGGCTCCCTTGATAGACAAACATATATAAAAGTTTAGAGGAAAATATCTAACTCAAACAGGATGATTGTTTGAAATCATGTTTCGCTTAGAAAGAGTCGACTGATAAACTCCACAAAATAATTATGTTAGAAGATAGGGTCTTGTAATTTCCGGTCCCTTTTCTAAGCTCTACTTTCAATATTTCTAACATATAGGGTATAAAGAATAAACTGTGATCCTCATTATGTAAGTAGTTTAATCGCTGTATCACATCTTTGCTCTTTGTGAATTTATTTCCGGCAATTTTTATTGCATTTCTTTTCTCATAGCCAGGTACACAATAAAAATATTGTTGGATAGTCTCTTTAGTATAAACATGTCCAATTTTAATGCTGAATAGGTGCGATTATATATATATATATATATATATATATATATATATATATATATATATATACACATACGTATATACACACACACATATATATATATATATATATACATATACATATATATATATATATATAATATATATATATATATAATATATATATATATATACATATATACATACCATTATGAGATTTCTTATTGTATGAAGTGTGAAGTTGAAAAACAGATAGTAACATATGAACTGAAATGAAAATTATTATTAATCTAAATACTATTGTGGATATTATTATTAAATTTTACTATTATTGTTATTGAATGAGAGAGCAGTGCATTGGCATCAGAGTGACACGGGAATAAAATATATGAAACCTAGCATACACATCATGACTACCCGTCTGACAAAGGTACAGCAGGCACATGCATCAGAAACATATACTAATCCCATGGTTCTGAGTTCGATTCCAGACAGTGACCTGAATAATAATGATAATAATAATAATAATAATAATAATAATAATAATAATAATAATAATAATAATAATAAGTAAGATGTAAGAAGGAAAATACAGAGCTCCGAAATCTATCCACAAACATCGAAAACAAGGACATCCTATGGAGCCAAAGATTTACTAACAAAGAATTGGACTATATCCGAGTAAGTAATACTAATTGAAATTTATTACTATTTTCGAAACGAAATTATGTATTTTGACTCGATATTATCTCCACCTCTAACACAGCACATGTAAACATGCGTGGAACAACACGATCATCCCCGACCTCAAACACCATGTACAAAGGAACTACGAAGAAATTAAATGCCACCGATACTATTCAACCCAAGAATAACAATCGAGCGGTACGTACATTAAACCTACAACAAAAAATGTACGAAAAACTACACGTACGAAATAATGTGACAACAGAAATAAACGGACCGGTACCCTACGAAAATGACGACCGTCAAAATAATGGGCTGGACGTTGTACCTCATGTCCCGCAATTAAAACCCAAAAGACGTAAATGGAAGAAATTAAATGCCACCGATACTATTCAACCCAAGAATAACAATCGAGCGGTACGTACATTAAACCTACAACAAAAAATGTACGAAAAACTACACGTGCGAAATAATGTGACAACAGAAATAAACGGACCGGTACCCTACGAAAATGACGACAGTCAAAATAATGGGCCGGACGTTGTACCTCATGTCCCGCAAATAAAACCCAAAAGACGTAAATGGACACGTGAGGAATACATTTCTATCTTACACGCATACTTAACAGCAATGCTCTACCCACAGAATGAAAATACAACAACACATACATATAAAATATGGAAGGAAAATAATAGAGATATAGACTTGGATACAGCAATGAACCCTAATAAATAGCTAACGTACGAAGATACATTCTCAAAGCCAAAAAATTTCAGAAATAGAAATAGAACATTTAAAAGAAAAAATACACCAGGAAAATGTAGATAGAAGCCACACAACAATGCCCAATAATATAAACACTGAAACTGTAAAACACGAAGACAAACGCAACATTCCCAACAAACACGATGTAAACAACGAAGGGGAGCCTAATGATTATGATAATATAAAAAAAAAAAATAATCAAAGAACTGAAAACCACAGAGCCCAAAATGGACCACCGACCATACCTCCCAAGAATAAAAATAAACGCAATAACAACACCAATTATAAACAACATAAACCTAGCCGTCACTGAACTAGCCACTGAAACAAAAAAAGTGATATCACTGAACTAAATGACTTGATATACGCAGCAGCCACTGCAGCCACGAAAGAAGCTGGATACTCACCCAAACCCGCCCAAACAGGAGTACCACCACCCAAAAAAACCCTGTGGATAAATAACATCCAAAACAAAATAAAAAAAATTAGAAAAGACCTGTCGATTCTTAATGAAATCAGCAAACAAGCAACGCTACTGAGCAATAAAAAGAGAACAAAAATGTTCCGCAAATATAACATCACAGAAAAAGATTTGCCGGAGATAGAAGAAAAGCTGAAGCAAGATATCCTTGCCAAAGCTCAAAGGATCCGCCGGTACGAGAAACGCCAACGCTTCTTTGAACAGAACAAAAAGTTCAACTCCGACCCCAAAAAGTTCTACCAAGAACTGGGCAAAAATAAAATAGAAGTCACTGCAGCACCAACGGCCAGAAGAATTGGAAGAATTCTGGAGAGAAATATGGTCGGCGAACGAACAGCCAAGAAAAAGGAGTATGAAAATAACAAACTCAGCATCTGAACAACTTTGGACCCCCATAACAACTGAAGAGTTCACCTAGGCACTGCAAAAACTAAGCAACTGGAGGCACCTGGGCATGACAAGATCCCCAACTTCTGGTTGAAATATCTAACAGGAATGCACAAAAAGCTGGCTGAAAACTTTAACAGCATACTAGCAGAGCCAGAGACAATGCCTGGATGGCTCACGGAGGGGAAAACCATCTTAATTCCCAAATCAAATGAAACAACAAAACCAGAAAACTACAGACCAATAACCTGCCTCCCTACTATGTTCAAGGCATGTACTGCAGTGATATCGCAAAGGCTGAACAAGCACCTGGACGAAAACAAACTTTTCCCAGAAGAGCAGAAAGGATGCCGCAAGGGCTCATATGGCTGTAAAGATCAACTAATGATTAATAAAGCCGTAACTGAAGACAGCCACAGAAAGAAGAAAGGCCTCAGTATGGCCTGGATTGACTACAAAAAGGCGTTTGATAGCATCCCCCACACATGGATCCTCGAAACACTAGCCATTAACAAAGTAGCACCAACAATCATAAAATTCATAGAGCACTCTATGAATAAATGGCAAACAGTCCTACACCTCCAAACAAAAGAGGGACTCATGAAAACCAAAGACATCCCCATTAGAAGAGGAATATTCCAGGGAGACACGCTCTCTCCACTCCTTTTCTGCTTGGCACTGTCACCTCTATCTGATATGCTAAATAGAACTGGATGCGGATATAAATGTTACGGCAAAACGATCAGCCACCTTTTATATATGGATGACCTAAAACTATACGCTGCAAATGACAAACAGCTGGAAACACTATTAAAGACAGTTCATGGATTTACCAAAGAAATAGATATGATATTTGGATTAGAAAAATGCGCCAAAGTAACCATGAAAAGAGGAAAACTAGTCGAGAGTAACAACATCACACTAGATAAAACCAATGAAATGAAAGAATTAGACCAAAGCCAAACTTACAAATACTTAGGAATCCATGAACTAGATAGGACACAACACACACAAATGAAAGAGAAAATAAAAAAAGAATATTATAGACGAGTTAGATCAATACTAAAAACAGAGCTCAATGCTAAAAACAAGATAATAGGTATCAACACTTTAGCTGTCCCAGTTATAAGTTACAGCTACAATATCCTTAACTGGACACGAAATGAACTGTCCAAAATAGATAGGAAAACAAGAAAAATAATGACAGGATCTAGGATGCATCACCCAAAATCTGACATAGAATGACTATATATACAACGTATAGAAGGTGGTAGAGGCCTTATACAGCTGGAAAACTACTATAAAATAACCACCATAGGACTGCAAAAATACCTACTTCAGAAGGAAGGAAAACTGGTCCAGATAGCAGCAAAACACGAGCAAAACAAAAAACTGTTCTCAGTATTTAAGGAAGCTGACAAATACAAACAAGAAATCATACCACCTAATAAACACAAAGAAGAAGAAGAAGATGATGAAGAAACAACAAAAGCTATAAAACAAATGAAATCAAAACTAAAAATAGAACAGCAACGAGCCATGATAAAACGATGGCAAGAAAAGCGCCTTCATGGTAAATACTGCACTAAACTAAACGCAAAAGAAATAGACAAAGAAAAATCCCAGCAATGGTTGAGAAGCTCAGGACTCAAAGCAGAAACAGAGGGATTTTTAATTTCAGCACAAGACCAAAGCCTCCCCACCAGAAATTACCAAAAACATGTAATGAAAAGAAATATTACAAGTAACTGCAGAATATGTGGAGATGGACAAGAAACAATAAATCATATTATCTCTAGCTGCCCAGTCCTGGCTAAGAAGGAATATATTCACAGACATGACAGAGTTGGAACCTACATACATTGGAAGCTATGCCAACATTATGGAATAACAACAGAAAAAAGATGGTATAGGCACACACCAGAAAAGGTCACAGAAAACGAGAAAGCAACCATACTCTGGGATATGCCGATACACACAGATAGAGAAATTAAGGCCAAAGGACCAGATATAGTTGTCAGAGATCATGAAGAAAAAAAATGCTTTCTAATTGATGTATCAATACCGGCAGATGACAACGTGTCTCTAAAAGAAATGGAGAAACTCTCAAAATACAAAGACCTGGAAATAGAGGTAACTAGAATGTGGAACCTGAAAACAGAAACAATTCCTATCATAGTAGGTGCATTAGGCATGATAAAAAAATATTCAGACAAATACATAACAAAAACACCAGGACTTACAAACACATATAACATACAGAAAATGGCACTACTAGGCACTGCACACATCCTACGCAGAACACTTTCCATACAATAACCATCAGAGCATCACAACAAATCACAGCACATACCCAAGGCACACAGAGCTGCGCTCGGTAGTGAAGTGAAAGCACGCTATAAAAATAAAACTGCTGAATAATAATAATAATAATAATAATAATAAAATAATAATAATAATAATAATAATAATAATAATAATAATAACATCGACAAATACATTAGGAATGAGAATCCAGTTCCGAAATTTCTCCAAGACACCTGATGAAACCTGGAGGGTATATCAGCCCAAACGTTGTATTAACAACAAACAAAATGAGAACAAATATCGGTCAAATTTAAATAATGTAAATAATGTACATAATTCCTCATCTCTTAAATATAGAACTGTATTATCAAAAGATAGATAGAACACTTTCTATACCTTAAACAACAGCATGGATGACGCTCTCAAAGAAACAAACTATATGTTCATTCAAAAACAACAAAGAATTTATTAAATAGTTTACGACAAAGCACACGGACACTACGCTCGCATTACGGTTATATTACACCAACTAATAAGGTACCAATACACAAAACACAACTAGAACGTAGGAAACTTATAGCTATAAATACAGAATATCTAAATGAGATAAATGTCCAAGGGATAATGGACAATGGATAAAACATCAGACGTGTATATTCTGAATGAATTTCTAGTCGAGGCCCGTAAAGAAAAACATATTAGAAATCCGTGGCTTCACTGTGATATAGCGAAGCATTGTCATCTTGAGATGAATGCCTGAGGCCCGAAATTATCGTCCGTTGGGACTATACGAGACACTTGTAGCAGTGAAACTATTCTACACGCATATTTTCCGTGGCCAAAATTTACTAATTTTTGGAGAAGAATCTTACGGCATCTATCGATCTCTCTGATAGTTTAATTGTGAAGATTGATCTCCTATCTGTCTATTTGAAGAACTCCTGTTTGGTGGTGTTGGCAAAAATGATGCGTGGTGGATATGACCGAAAAAAATGAGAGCAGAAAACTGTAACCGAGCACTTAACTTTTCCAGTTTCACTTGGAAAGCTGACTGGAAAGTGCTGTATCGCAACATCTATTTACGAAATGTATATAAGAATATGGACCATGCACCATTAGACTGCAAATGCACGGTTGGGTTTGGAATGTAGTTTCATGTGGTATGTTTGGAAGATATTTTTCCCATAAGTACTCTGCGCGTTTGTCCTTCTTTTGGGGAATTTTATTTTTATTTTCAATTTCTTGTTCTATACTACCATAAGTTGAATCCAGAACTGCAATATTTTATCACTCTTCAGGCATTATTTACGCCAAATTATGTTTCAGGGAACATCAATCGAAGTTACTATTATTGACATCAGTGAGGAGTCTAGCTGGCAATGTCGTTATTTCTTTTGTATTCAATAGTTTATGCCTAATCACAGCTTGTATCATTCTTTACTATCTGCAAACGTATTATCATTTTTCTGTTGTTGGCTAATTAAATTGAACTGGAAGAATCTTTATAGTGTAAGCAAAATTATTTGCAGTTTTTCGTTCGACAATTTTCGCCATGATCTCAAATCCTGGCGTGGTCAATTTTGCCTTCTCTCTCTCTGTTGTAGCTAAAATAAAATATCAGTTTTATACTGAAGCCATGGTATCTACTAGTCCTTTCAACAAATTTACTGACCCTCTGATAAACTCATAAGCAGGCACATTCATTGTTGCTTTTTACAAATTGCTTAGCCGCATCACTTCCGTTTCTTTAAGATATGGGTTCAAATACCGACTTGGTCGACATTCCAATTCATCCTTTCGGGGTCGATGAAATACACACCAGTTGAATGCTGGGATAAAAGTAGTCGGCTCAACCTCCTTCCCGAAATTGCTGGCCTTGTGCAAAAATCTAAGCAATAAAAATAATAATGATTAACATTATTTTTATTGTAACTATTATTAGATGTATGACCATCTTTTTATTACCGATTTTTCACACCCGTAAAAATGCACTATATTTCTTGAACACACTGTTTCTCTCCTCATGACTACATTTCCTTCTCTGTATATATATATATATATATATATATATATATATATATATATACATGCATACATATAGCTACACGTATTTCTTAAGATATATTTAAATATATGCATATACACAATATACACATTCACGTGCACACTTTCTCCTCATATATATATATATATATATATATATATATATATATGCATGTCTGCAGTATACAAAAGCGATCTAGTTTACGATTTTTATACGATGCACTTGGCGTCACGAAATCTTCTGTAATGTCACAAGTATAGGCATCTAACTATCTCTAATTGCCTAAGCATTAGTCATCTGTCAACTGATAAAAACATAGCTGTCATTGTTTATTCGTCACTCCTAACGAAACGACGCCTTGTTTATTAGCTGAAAGTCGACAAAAATAAACAAGGGTTGAAGGTAAAAAAAAATGGAAGACAATACGATAATAAAAAAGAATCGTGCGATGAGAATAAAATAAAATATTTGAAAACATAACAGCGAATACCAAAAAAATCGATAGCTTTGTTTTGTATATTTTAGCCATCAAGTAGCACGGTTATCAAAGTTCCCATCAGTTTTCCCGCCATTGACACAATCATCATGATTAGAATTCTTTTCGTGGTGCCTCTTCTCATACTTCTTTTCATCATCATAGGTTATGGCCGGTGGATTTGCAGAATATATATTGTAACGGAGAAAACACCGTACATTCTTTCGTTAATTACTCTTATATTCTGTGTTCCAATCCCGCCAGGTACTTCTATGAATATTAGCGTTACGAGTGCTGGGTAAGATACATTTAAAAGATTTGATTCACTGAACTATAATCGCCTTCCTTTATTACGTACCGAAAACGGTATTGACAGTCATACAGAGCAGGAAATACTGGTATCTGTATTTCAGTTCAGACATGGGGGCATACGCCATTGTGAAGCGTATCTGCATACACCGTTTGTAGGTATTTACTTAGGTCGACCCAGGAAACCCCATAGCAGTATCCAACTCAGTCCTCATTTCTGTGAGATATTGCTATAGATATTCCTACTCTGTCATGAGGTTGTGAAATGTTGCTGACCAGCACGAACCACCACACCACAGCCGAATTTTCAGTGTAGAGAATATGGTACGTTGGATCCAACTCAGGAAATCGAGCAAAGTTACGACTAATTCTGAGAGCATGCTCTCGAATCATACATTTAACTAGACGCATCCCAGTTTCTTACCCACAGACGTTGGTTGGCTACACAATCCAACCAATGGTAACCTATAAGTCTGCGAATCATAGGAGGGCCTAAAGTGTTGAGACGTCTTCTAACGGCCCGAGACAGAGTTCAAATTTCACACGAATTAAATCCAGTTTTAGCAACACAAGTTTTCTGAAACGTAAACCCGTTCAGTTAGGAATGTTGAACTTTGTTTCAGATCTCCATTATTTTCTTCTTCTTCTTCTTTTTCTTCTTCTTCTTCTTCTTCTTCTTCTTCTTCTTCTTCTTCTTCTTCTTCTTCTTCTTCTTCTTCTTCTTCTTCTTCTTCTTCTTCTTCTTCTTCTTCTTAAGTTAAGTTAAGTTAGTTAAGTTAACTTAACCTAACTTAACTTCTTCTTCTTCTTCTTAAGTTAAATTAAGTTAGTTAAGTTAACTTAACTTAACTAACTTAACTTAACTTAACTTAACTTCTTCTTCTTCTTCTTCTTTTTTTGTTCTTCTCTTCCCCCTCCTCCTTCTTCTTCTTCTTCTTCTTCTTCTTCTTCTCTTTCTCCTTCTCTTTGTTGGTAGTTTTCTCGAATGGGTCACGCATACTAAATCAACTTTTGAATATCACCGTCGAAGATGGTCAAAGTATGAATGCTGTAGTATCACAGTAAACATACTCAACTGCATTTGTCTCAAATCTGTAAAGGAATCCTAGGTAATTGCAACATAAGGTTTACCTGGAAGATGAATTTCATCTCCTCAAGTATTTGTTTGCCGAATATCACCTGTTTTACCTTAACCAGCATTGTAGTAGTGGTAAATTATTAAATTTAAACTGGAAATTTCACCTTTAACTACATTGAAAGTAAATTAGCTAAGAACATTGAAATATAAAAGCCTCTGTGTTCAAAGTGCCAGTAACTTGAGAAACATACCACAAGCTTGTTTGCCAATATTGCAGCGATCCTTATCAAACCAATAAAAAGAAGCCCTCTTGCCAGGAATTTGCATATCATCATAATGAGCATCATTATACACCACCACCATTTACACCGCTTCTTCCATATCTTCATTAGTGGTAGTAGTAATATCGGTAGTAGTAGGGATGGTAATAGTAGCTGATATTATCATAACGTGACAAATCGACAGTCTTTGAAATACGAGGGGGGATTCAACGCGGTGCTTGTGCAATACTTCTTTGCTATTTCATATCTCATGAAGATCAAATTTGTCTCTGATATTCATACTTTGTATAATATCAGGAGAAATCCAGTTCGTTGAACTGGTGGTAATGTTAGAATGTTGGAGTAAATGACTGTTATCTTTTCTAATTCCATTTAAGCCGATAGTCCTTTTAAAATTTCTTACTGTGAATGAATTAAGATATAACGATCCAACTGTAAAATGCATCTTTCATATCGTACAAGCCTCCTCTTATCGCGACTAAAATTTGCAGTCGATATAATGATCTTAAAGATCAACCTCAATGGGCATTGGACTGGAGATATTTTTCATACACTACATTAAGAAGTCGCACGAGAGAATTCTACAAATTTTGTAATCCATTGAGAAATCCTTAAAATTAAAGAGACTCCGACTTGAAATATAGTAGTTGCGGTCGCAGTATTGGTTTGATGTTGCTGTGTTAGCGATGACGATGGACTATTAACTATTGTGTGAGTAGCTGTGGAATTAGCTTGCATAAACAAGACGTTTGAAAATCAATATATTAGGGTTATTTTTTAAACATTGAACACTGGAACTTCGTGGATGCTATCGCATTATTTATTTCATTGTACTTGAAGTTAGAAAAATCATTGGAAAATACTCTTTCGAAGATCTTAAAATTCTCCCAATCAGTTGCTCTTATTAATACAATTAGTTATACTATCATGAGTTTAATCTGGAACTACAATATTTTATCACTCTTCTGGCATCAATTGAAGTTACTATTATTGACATCAGGAAGGGGTCTAGCTGGCAGTGTCGTTACTGCGCCGAACAAGATGTTTTTCATTCGAATCTACTTTCTGAGTTCGAAGTCTGCTGAGGTAGACTTAGCCTTTCATCCACTAGTGATCCAAAAATTAAGTACCAATTGAGCACTGAGGCCGATGTTATTGACTCCCCACTCCGGAACTTGCTGGCATTGTGCCAAAATTTAAAAGCAGTTACTGGCATTAGAAAGGCGGCAAGCTGGCAGAATCGATAGAATATCGCGCACAAAGTATGATGGCATTTCGTCTGCCTTTACGTTCGAAGTTCAAATACTCTCGATGTTAACGTGGTCTTTTCATTATTTTAGGGTCGATGCAAGAAGTACCACTTGCAGATTGCGGTCAATGTAATCGACTTATTCCCATCTCCGAAATTGCTGACCTTGTGCTAAAATGTTAAACCAATATCAGTAACATCAGTAGTTCATATGTACTTATTTTAGAGGTTCAAGGTTTATTATAAACAAAATAAAATCATACAGGAATTTGATACGTAGAAACGAGCAAATCTAGAGAACTGATGGCAGTTATTCCCACATGCTTGAGATAAAACTATGATGAAATTTTAAAAGATAAGATTTTTCGGTCTTTAAGAATGTGCATATAGTGTGCAGCAAAAATTGAGATTGAATTATACACAGAAGAGAAAGTGTAATGATTTGGAATTGGTATCAAGTCTAAATATTTTAAATGTCTATAATCTCTCTTTGTCGAAGTTATTCGACAAAGAGTTAGTGGTAGTTATTTCGTAAATGGCTGAAAGGAAAATGGCAAAGATATCGTCTTCGGTATTTGAACACCAATGATGATTGTTGTAATAAAGTAAATATTTCGCAATATGTGAATTAGACTGTGGTTAAGATATTAACAAACCTGCACAGCTGAAACAACAACAAATGAATATAATAACCAGAGAATATAATAACCAGAGAGTGTAACCTGAGGTTTAAACCGTTGGCATATTTTTCGAAGACACAACAATATGAAACGCAGAAAAATAAAGAAAAGCGTCTAAAAAGAAAAGTCTACTACAATTAAAGCTAGCAGAAGAGGCAGGGTGGTAAAAATTCACATTTGAAGTCTTTAAAGCTATAATTGCTATTTTGAGCATCCAGATGTTCCGTTAGTATTCGTATAATAGTCATACTTACGGGAAAAAAAATATCCATGATATGTGTGAGTGTTTGTGTGTACTGAATGTTATTTTTTTTTTGTAAATTTGTGGAAGTAAATATAAGACACGTGAACGATGACATGTAACAAGTAACAAGTTCTTCAAGAAGAATTCAATCTAAATTAGGATGTCAAATCCTTTACTTCCCTAATATTCACTTTGTTGTTCTTATTTTGCTATAATTTAGATAATGCAGTCGAAGGGATACGTCACTTCATTCAAAACGTGGCGTATTGACCATAGATCTCTTCCGTCTTTCTTTCTGGCATAAATACTGCCAATATAGTTGTGAATAATACTAGCTGATTTACACACACACACACATATATATACATATATATATATATATATATATATATATAATATATATATATATATATATAATATATATATATATATATATATTATATATATACATATATACGTAATTAGAATATGAAACAAATTGTTTTCCCTTTTACAATTCTTCACGAATACTGGTAACAAATATTGTTCTACAAATTTATTATGGCTATTTTTCCTTTCACAATATTAAATAGAATATACACAAATGCGCATACATCCACAAAATTATTGCGGTGTGTCACATTTTGAAAAGAAAAGAGATTTATTGGTACGTGTGAATTTTCTCCCATAATGCAATTAAACTGTGCTGAATGCGAATAATAAGGACAAAATGCAAACAAAATATCAGTGAAAGAAACCTGCAATGATTTACCTCTCGTTATTTGTGCATCACTTTGACAGAGGAATAGTTTTGACGTCTCAAATAATTTCCTGTAAGCTAATGTAGTGTCCTTCAAAATGGATGTAAATGATATACTTAAATTGAGCGCTGGAAGAATTACTACCTCCCACTTGAAACACAAGTCATTTAGCTAAACCATTTTTCCATCATGCTATATCTTGGCTACTACTTGAAAACAGCACATGTACGGTTGTTTACTGTGAAACTTGCAACATGACCGGATCAAAGTAACTTCTGCTTTTGATTTTCGAGAATTATATGATTTCACATAGGCCCCCAGCAATGATATTCCTTCCATGGATCTTTCCGTAGTCTTCGTCGGGGCTCTATATTAAGCTATACAGAATACAGTCTAGAGGTATTATGGGAATTAATACTGGCTTTATATTATATATATATATATATATAGATATATATATATATATTTATTTAAAACCAGCAGAAATTCAACAAAACCTGTTACTCTGAGTTTCACGTTCCCATTCGTCGGACAGTTTTTGTTAGACTAGAACAGATATGCCAATTCTATCAAGACTAGTATAAACGCTACACCTTTAAAAATGGACTTGTTTGATTGGTCCTTTCAAATATATATATATATATATATATCGTATGCATGTATGCATTTACGTATGTTAGTATTTAATACTCTATTTAACTAACTAATAACCTGTATATATGTATATATACGTGTTCGTATATATATAGAAGCATATAAATATACAAGGTCTAATAAAAACTTATTAGGTCTATTGCTATGGTGACGGGGTTAAATGATGCAGAGTGTAGACAGTGAACGTCTGAAAAAGGTCAGATTCATCTCCGTAGGGATTCGCTGATTGTGTCATGGGAGAAGGAAAACTTTTAAAAATCTATCTTAAAAGGTGGTGAATATTGGATTTATGTCTGTGGCCCCGAACCCAAGGCGAAACTAAAATTACACTCGAGGGGAACAAGATTTCAATATGTTGCGGAAAGAGAAAGCAACGAGGCATCTGCGGGCTATACCCAAAATAGAATTACAGGAACGTTGCATCAATGGAACCAACACTGGAAAATTCGCTGGCTTTGGAAGAGGACAACTTCGAAAGAGATCAAATGCCGAATTGATGTTTTGTGTAACTTTTATAGCACTAATCCCGATACATTTTGATGAAGCCTCGTATATCTATACACACATATACATTTATACATACATACATAGATACATAGATACATACACACATACATGCATGCATACATGCATGCATACATTCTTACATACATAAGTACATATATTTATACATACATATATACATACATACATGTGTACATAAATACGTATAAACATACATACATACACAGATAAATAAATATATATTTTTTGTGTGTGCGTGTTTGCACGTGATTCGCTTTATGTTTTCTATCCAAGAATGTCTATCTTTATATGTATTTTAGAATTAAATATAAATGTACGTCAATGTCATTGTTATCGCTTGTCTCACCTCAGAAGAAATATGAGAGAAAATTGTAGTGAATAATGTTTCATAATTTATCAATGGTGATCATAATATAAATTTATTAATCAATGTCTCGTTCTTAACGACTTATAGATGCATTCAAAAATACACACACACACGCACACACAAACACACACACACACACAAACACACACACAAACACACAAACACACACATACACTCACATGGACGCACGCACACATACACACACACATGTTCATTCTTTTGAGTAAGATTAATATTTTAATGACCGAGGAAAAACGGTCTTAATTTCTGCCATCATATTTGCTGCAAAATTTATTTTAGTTACTGTTGCGCAGTTTCTTTTCAACAAAACGGAAGATGATAGTTGATATATTTTATCATCATTTGCGAAGTTTAGGGTCTGATTCCTTGGATACTTTTTGATTATTGTACTAACTTAACACTGTCTTTGACGCTTATATTCCGTTCTACAATACATTTAGATATTTTAAACGCTATCGGATATTTTTACTGCAGGTTCAGTTTAACTCAATTCACTCATACCTCAAAAAATCTGTGTCAACAAATACGTAAATAGAAAACTCAGTTACCGCCGAATGTTTATGGATACTAACATGAAAATATGAGACTGTAAAGGAATTTTTGTCGATCTTCAAAATATTAAAGTTGTATCAGATTATGATTCAAATAATACGATTTTGAAATTCAAAACTAGAAAATAGATAGAAAATACACGTTCAACAAAAGAGAGTCAGTAACGCTTAAACCCGAAAGATACAACTAAAAATATTAATTGCAACACTTAAAAAAAATTTACTAGCGTTTGCCAGATGCTTCAAAACATCACTTCTCTAATTTATTAGATTTCTACACGGCTGATATAGAGTTCCAGCAACATAAAGCTTAAAAAACATTTGAGCGTATGTCAATCACTTCGTAATTTAAAAATCCGAGTCTTCGTTTTATGCTGTTAGTATTTGACCATATAAAATACTGCCTATTAGAATTCGATTTCCTGATTTGTAGTTGGCATATAAGAAATTAAGAATAATATAATAAAATATTCCATTTCGTCAAATTTTCTTTTAGCTTCTGGCGATTGTATTTGGTGATTTAGACACCAATTTGTGTTAAATTGTTCGCTGTTACGAGTGTTTACCATGATTATACACTTGTTTTATGAGAAGCGATGTTTATCCGCATTTAGTGCGTTTCAAAACTGTCAATTAATTATAATGATATCTGAACGAGAACTCACTGCAACTCCAAGTGTTAAAAAGGGTTTAAAAAATAGGGAAATTACAGTGTTGGAACGAAAATAGCTCAAATTAGTAAGCATGAAATTCGTGTTATTAAAGCTACAACAGGGCGAGATCATGTTATAGGTAAAATGATGTTGAATAACATTTTCAAATACGAAACATTTTAAAGAAAACACAGAAAATGTTATTCTGTTATTGAAATTCTATTTAAAATTGAACAGATGTATTGAGATTGAAGATACTTTGGCCCTATGGTCAAAGATATAAATCATATGGCAGACACCCATAAAATTATTAACCATCTTACAAACAATAACTTTGAGCACCTTTTCAAACTCCGTGGACATGTTTACAAAGAAAGCACAGCTCCCATGACTTTCGGAAACATTTTTTCACGCTAAGAGTTGCTGAAACATGGAACAGACTGCCGGCATCAGTTGTTAGTTGTCGCAGCACTGCATCCTTCAAAACTTCCATGCTTCCTGACATTCGCCAACACTACACCTGATTTTCTTCCCTCCATATACACACAAGCGTGTATCTGACTCATACACTGTTCGCTTTCCAGATATTTGTACATTACTGCATATGCTTTATACGCACTTTTTGACAAGTTGTGATGCACCTGAGCACTGTATACAATAATTTCATTATATTATAAGTGTATTTCTATAAAAAAAACTTTCTATATACTCAAAAAGATTAAGACATCTAGAAAATGTTCTAGAAACCTTAAGTTAGGAACTGTTTTTAATCCAAAACTTCTACTAGAGTATCAATTCAATTGCGTAAATATATGTCTAACGTTTCTATCAGAATATTCCATAACAACATTAGTAATTCATGAAGAAATACCTGTAATACTCATGTACAAAGAGTTTCCTTATTTCACATATATTTACAGGTACACCACACGTACGCTTGGATATACACACATATACACATCAATAAAACAAAATAACCTAGTCTTACAATGTGTGTGTATGTGTGTTCTACAACCACATATTTCGATATGTATGTATACAAACACATACTTATTCGCGCACACACAAACACATGCGCATACATATGTTTATACTTGTAATATCCAAATATAATTTTCTCTGTTAAAGGGCATTTCTCTTTACCGTGATATACTCAAATTTATATATCAGAAAAGAAACACGGAAAATATACTTACTACGAAAGAAGGAAGAAATAAACATAATTTGAGGAAAGTGTACACAACATTTTCATTTTTCTTCCTTTCGTGCTGTTTCATTATGAAATTTCTACGACTTAACCAATCATTGAAGAAGAAACACGATTAACCAATATCTTATTGGTACGTATAACGCAAATTGTAAATTATAACATACGTACAATTTTACAAACCTACATCTATATATACATAAATACATGCATACATACGTGCACACTTGCACACACACACACACGCACACTCATACACAGACACACAGACACACATACATCGATAGTTCTATGGAGATAGACTGGGGCTTAAAGTTACAGAAACTCACGCATTGGGTTAAATTTTATATCACGTGAGTATTTAAAAGTATATATATATTTAAAATTTATAAGTTTAATTTATAAGTTTAATTCATTAATTTAAATAAATTTAAAAATTTTAACTTTAATTTAAATATTTTAATTGGATTTTTATATTTTATATTTTATATTTTTTATATTTTTTAATTAATTTTATTTCTATGTATTGGCTTATGTTTTTCACTGTTTGATTTACCTAATTGTGGTTTTATCTCTAATTTTATATAATCCTTTTTCCTATATACAATATATATACTGAACTTTACAGAAGTTCCTGCCGGTAATCGGCTATATTTACATACCGAATTCTACCAGTAAATAATTGTGTTTTTTTAAAAACCTTTATAGAAATTATTTACTCTTATTATTATATTACTATATATATATATAATATATATATATATATATATATATATATATATATATGAGTGTGTGTGTGACTGGGGGGGGTATGTATATATCTCTATGTATATAGTTGGTGTAAGTATAAATATGTGTGCGTTTATGCAGATATACGTATGTATATATATTTACATTCAGATGTAAACGTTGTTCTGCATGTATTTATGTATGTATGAATGAATGCGTGGTCGATCTTGTCATTTGTGCTGCATTTGTAAGAATGTGGTGAACGAATACCCTCAGTTTATTAGAGGCAGTCGTAAATATTCACCTGCGCAGTTCTAATTCATAAATCCTATTATATGTGAATATCTCAAAGGCAAACACATTAAATGTGAATTGAATCGAGTATTTGATATTTTGATTTCTCATTTCCTGACATTAGACTATATATTGGTACAATGGAAATACTAAACACGTATTATTTTCCGACCCTCCAGTATGTTATTCAACGCATCTAGGTCTATTAATATTTATAGCAACACCTGCTCAACGTGTGTAGATGTACATGCTATAACAATACGATACCGTATATGTGTGTGTGTGTATTTAATTACATATATCACATGTATGCATACATACATATATATATATATATGCATATATATATATATATATATATTATATATATATATATATATATATATATATATATATTTATTAATCAATATAGGGTGGCAAAAAAATTTTGTAGAATTCTTTTGCCACCAGCGGCCTAGTGGGAAAAAATTAAATAGTCATAGACCATTTTTAAGTTCAACATCACAATCAAGGAACGGCCATAATAGGCCATTACCCACTAGAAATAACAGCCAAAAGCTTTAACCGCAAAATAACATCAATTCCGTAAACCAGGAGAAAATAAAAAACATTTACCCTATAATTTCTTATACGATGCACCGTTTCGTCTACTGTTTAATGGTAAACTAACCTGATTAAATTAAATCAAGCCAATCTACCATAGGCCCTTAGATTCATCAGTAAGAAATAGCCAAATCGGAACAGATATTTTTCAGGAGGCATTCCCGTCCCTGCATCGGCAATATCTGACCTAAAATTTTCAAATCATCGCACTCGCGCCAAATTTATCGGCAGCAAATAAATATAAGCCGCCGATTCCATTACGGAATTAACCAGAAAATTCATAATTAATCAATATAGGGTGGCAAAAAAATTTTGTAGAATTTTTTTGCCACCAGCGGCCTAGTGGGAAAAAATTAAATAGTCATAGACCATTTTTAAGTTCAACATCACAATCAAGGAACTTTAACCGCAAAATAACATCAATTCCGTAAACCAGGAGAAAATTAAAAAACATTTACCCTCCTGGTTTACGGAATTGATGTTATTTTGCGGTTAAAGCTTTTGGCTGTTATTTCTAGTGGGTGAATGGCCTATTATGGCCGTTCCTTGATTGTGATGTTGAACTTAAAAATGGTCTATGACTATTTAATTTTTTCCCACTAGGCCGCTGGTGGCAAAAAAATTCTACAAAATTTTTTTGCCACCCTGTATTGATTAATTATGAATTTTCTGGTTAATTCCGTAATGGAATCGGCGGCTTATATTTATTTGCTGCCGATAAATTTGGCGCGAGTGCGATGATTTGAAAATTTTAGGTCAGATATTGCCGAGGCAGGGACGGGAATGCCTCCTGAAAAATATCTGTTCCGATTTGGCTATTTCTTACTGATGAATCTAAGGGCCTATAGTAGATTGGCTTGATTTAATTTAATCAGGTTAGTTTACCATTAAACAGTAGACGAAACGGTGCATCGTATAAGAAATTACAGGGTAAATGTTTTTTAATTTTCTCCTGGTTTACGGAATTGATGTTATTTTGCGGTTAAAGCTTTTGGCTGTTATTTCTAGTGGGTGAATGGCCTATTATGGCCGTTCCTTGATTGTGATATATATATATATATATATATATATATATATATATATATGTATGTATGTGTATGTGTGGGTGTATATATATGTGTGTATGTGTATATATGTGTATATAGGGACTAGTGTGCTGTGTGTGCATATGTGTGTGTATGGATTTGTGTGTGTATGCGTGTATGTGAGTATGTGTGTGTATGTGTATATATATATTTTTCTGTGTGTATATGTATGTGTGGTCGTGTGTGTATATATACATGTGTGTATACGTGTATGCAAGTGAGTGTATGTGTAGATATGTATATGTATGTGTGAGTGTATATATGTGTGTATGTGTAGAGGTATAAGTGAGAATCTCCTTATTTACCTAAAACTCTATTCCCCCCTTTATATATATATATATATATATATATATATATATTTTTTTTTAATTTTTTTTATTTTTTTTTTTTTTTATTTTTATTTTTATTTTTATTTTTTATATTTTTATTTTTATTTTTTTTTTTTTTTTTTTATTTTTTATTTTTTATTTTTATTTTTTATTTTTTATTTATTCTCCTATCTAATTTAACACTGACTCCTTGACCACTCCCCCAAGTATGATTTTTTGCGCTATGCCTACCCCCAAAAAGTCCCCCACCAACACCCCTTTAAACCTGCCTAAATGTATAAATGCCAATACAATTCTTGTTAACTAGCTTCCTGAAGATTTCTCTTGAATGAAACAGTTCTAGTCCTGTAGAAGCTCCTTCTATATAATAAATTAATTTTACTCTGCTATGTATTGAGTACCTTATTTACTGTGGTTAACCCCGGATCAACCCGGGACCTACATATATATATATATATATATATATAATTTATGTGAAATAGAAAGATGAATAATCTTGTAGTAGATTAATCAAAAGTTTAACCGATACCTTAGTAGCAAAAGTCACAGCAGTAAACAGCACGGTTGGAGGTACAACAATATGGTGTTGCAACCGTGCGTTGGTGCGGCTAATTGATATTAAAACATTATTGGTGAATTGAAGAAATGGAGCTGAACGCAGATTGAACAGAAATCGTTTTATTTCATTCTACACGTGTTTCGAAAGGCACAAATTACCACAATCCGATTGAATAATGGGACCATATTGTGTCTTTCTCTTCAGGAAGAAAATAGGAAATCCGTTGGAAAAACAAAAACAGAACAGAGGCGGAGCAAAAACAAATCGAACTATGCTCCTAAGAGCCCATGGCGAAACTGTTTATCAATGTATGTTGAGCCACAGGTTCTCAATATACATTCCTATCCTTTGACTTTGAAATTTGCTGTTTTAACTTAGAAGAAATCTGTTGGTTAGTAATGCAATCGACGGCTTGTTCAGTGTTGTCATTCATACTTAGGTGGGGGCTGCTGAAACAAACCTGTCGTTGTACAACGTTCCATCTAAATACATTCTTTTTTTTCTTTGCTGTTGTTTTTTTTTTAGGGTGATGCAAAATACTTTCTCTAATTCAATCATTTGAGAAATGTGTGTCGGGAATCTACGCAGAGAGGCTTTGATATACCGCGTGAAATTTATACGGATTACAAAACTGGTACGCACGTTTAAAGAATGTCATATTCTGAGGGTGGCTTTTTTGTATTCTTTGTATGACGTTTTTGAGACGTTCATTGTCTGAGATGCTAAATTCTCCATCTCGCTTATTCCACGTTTTTCTCTTCTCTTTCACGTTACTATGCACACTCTACTCTTTGCTATATAATCCATCTGAATCATCTCTTCCATGAATTTCTCGCACGCACTAAACTACGCAAGCTCCACTCACTTCTCCATTCCATCACACCAGCTGGTTTTTTATACACCTACTTTATGTAAATTTCATCTACAAACACACACACACACACACACACACGCACACACACACCTATATATATATATATATATATATATATGAGCACTCCCTCGGGTACGACTACCAGGGTGTCAGATGATACGATCAACGGAGCAGCTTGCTCGGGAAATTAACGTGCAAGTGGCTGAGCACACCATATATGCGTGTACCTCTAACGTAGATCTCAAGGAGTTTCAGCGTGATACAGAGTGTGACAAGGCTGAGCACTCCACATACTCGTGTACCCTTAACTTAGGTCTCAGGGATATACAGCGTGACACAGGTAGGCCCTTTGAAATACAGGTACTACTCACGTTTGCCAGCTGAGTGGTCTGGATCAACGTGAAATAAAGTATCTTGCGCAAGGATACAACGCGTCGCCGGAAATTGAACTCACGACCTTAGAATCGTGAGTTGAATGTCCTAACCACTAAGCCACGCACCTTCACACACGCACAGACACACACGCATATATATGAAGTCATACATACATACATACATGCATACATACATACACGAAACCATACATACAGGCTGACATAGCTTCTACTTGTCATTCCTCATTTCTAACGGAACAGATCTCTTACGAGCTCACGACAATATTTTAGCAATTAAAGTTTATTGTCAGAAACGAATTTAATTAGCAATATTTTCTTGCCACTAATAAGATTGATAGCATTACTGAATTTACACAATATTATTAGTTTTTCTTTTATAGATATTTTCTCACTATTTGTTTAATTCCTACATTTTGTTTCATATTAGAGAGTGTCAATCCCTTTTGTTATATTTCTAAATGCTAATAATTCTCTAACATCAGAAAAATAGTAGAAAATATAATAATTGGATATGATGTGTGCGTGAGTATATGTATGCCTGTGTGTATACTTGAGTTTATATGGGCCTGTGTCTATGCTTGAGTGTATGTGTTGCAACAAGTAACGGCCATTAATGTATTCAAGGTTATCAAATTTACAAACATCAGCTGCTATTATTGGCTTGTTTCAATATACAATGCAGCAATAATTTATTCAACCTTAATATAATAGGACACAACCTAGATAACGTCTACTTTGGTGCAGCTTTTCCCACTAATTTCTCATTTCATGATTTATTGTGTTGTCATTAGACTACTAATACATATTGGAGGATTGCTGGCCGCAATTTTTCGGTACTTGCCTTCTAAGTTCAAATCACACCTTGGCCTATGTGGGAAGTACACTGAACCGTTGACCGTTTTGATACTAGCAGCTGGTACTAAAAGCACCTGGTAACGATGTACATCTTCAGTGGAATCCACTCTTTTGTAGTCATTAGGTGCCAGAGGAAAATTCATATCATCAGTCATAGATAGTTTTTAGTGAGTCAATCTAGAAGCTACTTTTTGCTTTGAAATTGCCGTGATTCGAAGTTACGTTCATATATACGTCTGACAAATAATTTAAAGATATTCCGACTGTAATTTTCTAGTATTTTTGAATTATGTCTTTAGAGCTATATTTTTGACCTTACCTTCCATATTCGCTGTGATCAAAAAAAGTAAGTGTTTGTGCTTACGATTATTGGTATTAATGCATGAAATTTTGTGTCAGTTTATTATTGTGGTTTAGCCTACACCAGGCATTCCTATGAGTAGCGACGCTCTAAAGTCGACAGTAGAATAGCGGTATCACCTTGAAGCTACTTTTTGCTTTGAAATTGATGTGATTGGAAGTTACGTTCATATTTACCTCTGACAAATAATTTAAAGATATTCCGGCGGTGAGCTGGCAGAAACGTTAGCACGCCGGGCGAAATGCTTAGCGGTATTTCGTCTGCGTTACGTTGTGAGTTCGAATTCCGCCGAGGTCGTCTTTGCCTTTCATCATTTCGGGGTCGATAAATTAAGTACCAGTTACGCACTGGGGTCGAAGTAATCGACTTAATACCTATGTCTGTCCTTGTTTTTCCCTTCTGTGTTTAGCCCCTTGTGGGTAATAAAGAAATAGGTATCAATTTGAGGAACTCTATAGAGTGAGTCTATTATACCTGAAGACATCAGGGTATGATTTGTGGAAGGCTTGGATTACTTTACTAAGAGAACGACTATCTGCAACTGCCCGTAGTGAGTATCGACCTTTTCTTACTCAGTGACCCCTTTCACACAACAGGGTTCTTCGAACATTTCACCTAGTATATTACGAAAGAAAAAAAAAGATTCTTTTAAAGTAATTAAGTGAATTTCGTTAGTAGTGAGTAATCCATATTTTCATAAATTTACCATCTGTGATATTTCATAATTTTATATTTGTCTCTAATCAAATTCTACCTTGTTCAATTTGTGTGAACCTTAAGGAAGGCATGTCCTTGGTGATCGACATTACATTGGACCTTCTCAGGTTTCTTCTTCCTCTAAACAAAATTTTCTCTTCCCATTTAAATCGGAACACATTTGTGTCTCACCATTATATATAGTGTTAAGTGCTGTTCTCATGCTTTTATATGAATTTATTTTTGCTTAATAATCTGTTCGTCTGTCTCTATGTTACTGTTTCTGTTTCATACGCATGCATTACATACGTGTCTGAGGTAGTGAGTGCTTGGAGGCATATGTGTACATGTGTGTCTATTTGCATAAAATCTATGACTCATAAATATTTATGCTCTAAATTTCTTCAGAAATTACTTTATGTGACACGGGTTCTAAAGTATTGGCAATACCATGTCTAATTTGTTCAGATTCTCTGAGTATTCTAACGAAATCTTGGCACAAATATTATATTAAGCAGATATGTTACTATTATTGTCTGAAGAATCACTTATTGCAAAGAATAAAATGGGGGTTACTAAAGGCAAGCAATGAGAGTTTAATATGGTTATAAAATGTAATTCCGAAATATCTATTTCATTGTGTTGTTATTCCCGATAGCCTGCAAGGTACTGTTCATATTTGAAATTCAATAAAGTCCAGGCATTTATTATAATGCATCAGGAAATGTGGAAGATAACACCAGCATGATGTTGCACATGAGTAACTGGAGTGGTAGCAGAAAAAGTGTAGTGCCGGCAGATTCAGAAGATGATAGACATATGAAATCACCGGTCAATTGAAACAAACTCATACTAACCATTATTATTATTATTATTATTATTATTATTATTATTATTATTATTATTATTATTATTTATTATTATTATTATTATTATTATTATTATTATTATTATTATTATTATTATTATTACGTTTATCATGGTTATTATTATTATTGAATGAGAGAGCAGTTCATGCCATTTATTATTATGTTTATTATTATTATTATTATTATTATTATTAGTATTGTTATTATTATCATTATTATTATTATATTCATTATTATGTTTATTATTATCCTTATATCCTTAAAAAAATTTAGCCCGAAGGCCGCGACCATGCTGGGGTACCACCGCTGTTTATTATTATGTTTATTATTATGATTATTGTTGTTGTTATTATTATTATTATTATTATTATTATTATTATTATTATTATTGTTGTTGTTATTATTATTATTATTATTATTATTATTATTATTATTACTATTATTATTTGGCGATGGCATGGACTACAGGAAAGCATGGTCTCACACTCGTGAATTATTGAATGCCTTTAACTAATCTAGGTTTCACACAATGTCCAGAAGCTAATAAAAAGCTCAATGACAACGTGGCGAACTGAACATACAGTATAGGAGAATAAGCTGGGTGAGGTAAATATCAAAAGAGGAACCTATCAAGGGAACAGTCTATGGCCTCTCCTATTTATTGTCTGTATACTGCCACTAACAAGCGATTTAAGAAGGATGCGTATGGGTTACATGCTAGGCAGGGTGAAAGTAAACAACCTGTCGTTTATGAATGACATAAAGCTATTCGCTAAGACTGAGAGTTTGACGGTAACTGTGCAGATGATAAGCAAAAATATTGGCATGGAATTTGGGATCGAGAAATGTGGTGCAATGATTCTCAATACGGGGAAAAATCAGTAAAAACCATGGGATCAAGCTGAAAAGGGAAGTCGGAGAGGAAGTATATAAGCACCTGAGTATCATTGAAAGAGATAAGATGAATGAACACTATGTGAAAGAAATGTACAGAAAAGAATGTTTGTGGAGAACTCGGGTTGTGTCCCGATCGAAGCTAAATGGCCGCTATAATATTAGAGCAATATTAGAGCAATTTACTCTTGGGCGGTTGCTTTGATGAGATATAGGGCAGGAATAGTATCTTGAAAGAAGCATGTATTACAAGTGACAGACCGGAGAGCACGTAAATTAATAACACTGAAGAAGGATTGATGTGTCAAATTTGTATGTAAAGAGGATGGAGGATGGACGGAGATTAGTATGTTGTGAAGGTTGTGTAAGGGAAGAGGATATTAGCCTGGCTTGGTATGTCAAGGGCAGTAAATAAGAAATGATTGAAGCAGTGAAAATGCAAGGAAACTTTAAAGTGAACGAAGCCGTATATCCGGGACAATTTAAGAAAGACGAAAGAGAAAAAAAATTGGTAGAACAGGAAAATGCACAGTCAATTCTTGAAGAATAAAAATGAGATTGATTGGAATATAACCTAGTAATGGCTGCAGAAAGGAGACTTAAAAGGGTCCATTGAGGTATTAGTGTGTAGTGCTCAAGAAAAATCTCTCGGAACAAACTCCTCGGAATATCACATTGATAAAAGCACTGACTCGCCACAGTATAGGATGTGCTTTGAGAAGAGAGAAAGTATAAGCCGTATTGTTAATGAATGATTTAAGCTCGCACAATGCGAATATAAAAGGAGACACGACAATGTGGCCAGACATGTCCACTGGATGTTGTGCAGTAAAGCAAGCCTCGAGGGAGCCGATCAATGATATGAAAACAAGCTAGAGTGAGTAATGGAAAATGAACATTACAGAGTACTCTGAGATTTTAACGTGCGGTGCGACCAAGTCATAGAGGCGAGACGACCAGATATCGTGCACATCATAAATATGAAAAAGAAGTAAAGATAATAGATGCTGCAATACCAGCCGATTCGAGGTTGAAATATAAGGAAACAGAAACGATTGCGAAATACCAGCTACTGCGGACAGATACAGGCAAGATATGGGGCATGGAGACAGTAATGGTGATACCAGTGGGTAATTAGGACATTAGCAACAGTTTCCAAGGGCTTTGAGAAACATGTTATGATTATTGGAGCTATTGTCAGGCTCGAGGCGATCCAGAAGTCACCATTGTTGCGTACAGCTCGAATTGTAAGTAGAGTATTGTCTCTTTGAGTCACAGTAGAAGGCACTACTTGAAACATTTGGAGATTTGTTGTTGACTGCTTTCAAGTAAAAAATGACCGATAATTAAGAGCTATCCGAGAGGTTTAATAATAATAATAATAATAATAATAATAATAATAATAATAATAATAATAATAATAATAATAATAATAATAATAATAATAATAATAATAATAATAATAATAATGATAATGATAATAATGATAAATGCCCTGATGCAGTACCAGGTAGTGGCTCTCATGGCTTCTGATCTTAACTGATTGGAAGTGTTATATACATTGTTTTGTCTTGGTATAAAAGATGGGCTACATCAAATATTCTGCTCAATACCACAAGTTTGCTTGTCGGTTGTTTGACCATAACCAGTTGACCATATCCCTTAGTGGCTGACGATATAGTCATCTCTGATCACGAGCAGAAGTAGTGGGGTAGCATCATAGCCATGTGTTGAGAGGTTTGAATAATTAACCTCTGGAAACATGGGTGTTTCGTTCATCATCCTTAAACAACTCTTAATCAGGGACCTTGTGAGCAAGATGGGTTAGTCGACCAGAAGAAAATTCTAACTGGGCTCCACCTGCAAGATCATGTGCTGTTTATCTTGATATGAGATCACATGTCCCACACATATGGTTGTGATGCATGTGACTAGTGTACCCCTATAAGATAGGTAATCATAATGGGTATACTGGGCTTCGTATATTTTACCCCTGTGTCACTTTGATGGCATGCTCTGCTCCCTCACTCAATAATAATGATAATGGTTAAACAGTGTGGGTGAAAGCCTATAGCATATTACCTGTCAATGTGTGCTACTAGCCCCAAAAGAATATAAGAGACTACATGGCAACATAATAAGGATTGCCCATTCGACATGTTGCAACAAATATGTTGTTCATAGAGCAAAATGTTGATAGGAACATAAACCCGAAGGCATAATCGCAAATTATAATGCAAAAACCCTATGGGATTTTATAATTCAGTGCAATCATTATATAGACAAACTAGGCATTTGAAAAAGAAAGCAAACCATGCTGGATCATAGATATAGGATTCCTTGCTGACAAAAAGATATGCGAGACGGAAGAAAAAAAGTCGATAGATATGACAGGTTAGCTTGGGAGGATAAGCAGCTGTGGTCGCTGAAAAATGTGCTATGTGCTAGTAGTAACAATAATTGTCGGAGCTCTGGGGGACAGTGATTACATTGAACAAATAGGGCAATACAGGTGGAGAACTTGCAGAAAACAGCACTAATTGGAACTGCCCGAATACTCCTGATGCTTCTCGAAAAATGAGGAGCGTTACCTTAGTTCACTGGTAGTGAACGGCTGACACCGGGATACATCTCCAACGTTAGAAGCTGTGCAAAGATAGTAAAATAATAATAATAATAATAATAATAATAATAATAATAATAATGATAATAATAATAATAATAATAATAATAATAATAATAATAATAATAATAATGATAATAATAATAATAACAATAATAATATTAATAATAACAATAGGTAATTATTATTATTATTATTATTATTATTATTATTATTATTATTATTATTATTATTTGGACATCTAACTAGATTTAAGACAGGTAGAGTAGAAATCGAAACTGATTGAAACGAACGCAACGCCGCTCATTATTTTCTGAGACGCGCTAATAATAATAATAATAATAATAATAATAATAATAATAATAATGATAATAATAATAATAATAATAATAATAATAATAATAATAACAATAATAATATTGGTATAAGCACTAACATTGATAAAAATATTGGACAATCTATTTTATTACTTAAATTTAGGGGCTCACAAATAACGTAAGTTATATTTTTATATTGTATAAAATAATTTTGTTTCTCATGATTTTTATACATAACGTTAATGAAAAATAAAATTTTATATATTAAATAGGTATCGACTGAAATTATATGCAATTTTTTTTTTCAGGAATGATGCTGGAAAGAATCAGATAAAAAAAATAAATAGTTTGCTCAAATTATTAATATTTAGAAATATATATTTAATTTCTGTGACAATTTTATTTTCCGAGACAAAACATTTTTTTGACAATTTGATATATTAACAAAAATATTTTATTTAGTTTTACATCTTTATATATATATCTTACTACTTTTCAGTAGCCGTTATTGCGTTACTTTTCTCATTGACAGTGTGATGTATATGTTTTATTTTGGGAATTTATATTTATGACCGCCTTCATTGTCAGTTCTGCTGTGTGATTATATGATACAGAATGATGAATACATACACACATACATACATACATACATATATACACACACATATATATATATACACAGATATATATATATATGTATATGTATACAGATATATATATGTATATATATATATAGATATATATGTATGTATTTATGTATGTATGTGTATATATATATATATATATATATATATATATATGTACATATAGATATATGTATACATATATATGTATATAACATATGTGTATTTATATTCATATATGTGTGTATATATATACATACATACATGCACACACACAAACACACACACACACACATATATATTATATATATATATATATATACATACATATATATATATATATATATATATATAATATATATATATATATAGATATATATATATATACATATATGTGTGTGTGTTTGTGTGTATACATTTACCACACTTACTCATACACATAAATTTCTACATATGCATAACTGTACCTCTTAGTTCATATGCACACACCACCTCACACTGAAATAAGTCTCAAATGTTTACTTTAAAATTCTATAAATATATTGAGTGCAATTTATTTTCGATTACATATATATGTTTGTGTATAAACGAAAAAATATAGAAGAGTAAGGAATATGTTGTGCAAACAATTAAACCGTTTCTAATTCATTATTTCATTACTGAAATTGCAACTCATGAATATCAATCATATTGTAATGGTGCACATGCTAACCAGGACTCCGGTACTCCATCAGTTGCGACAACGAGGGTTCAATTTGAGCCGATCAACGGAACAGACTACTCGTGAAATTAACGTGCAAGTGACTGAGGATACTTCAACACGCGTACGCTTAACATAGTTCTCAAAGAGATTCAGCGTGACACAGAATGTGAGAAGGCTGGCTCTTAGAAACAGAGGTATAATAAATTTCAGACTGTTGATTGAAATGGAGCAACGTGAAATAAAGTGTCTTCTTCAAGTACATAGCGCTCTGCTGGAAATCGAACTTACAACCGTATCTGAGTACACTAAACTCTAAGCCACGCATTTTTATTTCAGCTTCTTGTATGATACTTGATAACATATTTTCTGATTGAATGATTTTTAACTTTAATTAAATGCCATTTCCCTTTGATATGATTGAATACTGCAAATTTTTGGATAATTTTCGGTTAATAGTTGGCGGTTTATTGTAATCAACGAATGGACTGCGCCTGCGCAGATAATTTGACAAGTTAGGTCGTATGTACACAAGACATGTTGTCCCGTGTAGAGAGGTTGGTTCATTCTGACGAAAATCAGACATTGTGAGTTCTCTATGATGCGCTAAAAGAAGATTAGAAACCAATAGGTCCAGGAATCTAGACAGTAAAAGTTTTTAATTTCCAAATTTATTCCTGTCGAATCTTATCCCCAATTTTTGGTGGTTATATAACTTAGCTGTTCTTTCTAGCACGTAGAATCCCTATAAGTGGATTCTCTATATAGTTAAATATACACTATATCGTATACATGAACGTAGATAGGGATTCATTTTCATATGTGCACAAACACGAATACATAAAATTGACACTGGTAACCTCTACAGGCAAAGACATAACGATATACAAACGATTCGTTAAAAACATCATAACGCTGAATGTTTATGTCTTATATTCACATATTTCCATATCTGTCTCTGACTGTTTGATTGAAACAATAAGGTTCATAAATCGATTGTTATAGCTCGATAGATCAAAGCCTCATTTTAAAGAACTAAGAAAAGATTCGCGTCTGCATTTATTCTTACAAGATCAGAAATCTTTGTAGATTTACCTGCCAAAGGTTTTCGTATCCATTAGTGTCCCGCTTTAGGGAGGCAGTCGTGCATCTGTATGCTTGCATGTATGTATGTATGTATGTATGTATGTATGTATGTATGTATGTATGTACGTATGTATGTATGGATCTATGTATGTGCGTGTATATATATAAATAATATATATAAATGTACATATATATATATATGTATATATTATATGTATATATATATATATATGTATGTATGTACATATATGTATATATACATATATATGTCAGAGCGTGTACATATGGATATATGTATGTAGTTTTGTGTATGTATATATCTTTATCTATGTATGTATCTATCTATCTATCTGTACATACATACCTACGTACATACATATATATTTAGACACACACAGATACACACACATGCGCACATACATATATACATGTATTCATATCAGTGATGGGCGAACCGTTGCCGGCTAATCAAAATGGTTGCCCATGCCATACGTATACGCATACTGTATCTGTATGCTTTGACAACTACGCTTTTCATGTTCAACAAGTACCACCTAAAACTGGAATCGATTGTTTATTATCTCTGTATGACTTCCTTTGCTTTCCTTTTATTTCCTTCTCCCTCATAACACCTCTCTGTTTTCGATTCTTTGTTCACTCTCTGTCTCCTCTTTTTTTCTCACTCTTCGATTCTTTGTTCTCTCCCTCCCTCTCTCATTGTACGATTCTTCGTTTTCTCTCTCTCTCTCTCTCTCTCTCTCTCTCTCTTGAATTCTGTGTTCTCTCACTCTCCCTTGAATTCTGTGTTCTCTCTCTCTCTCTCTTGTATTTTGTGTACTCTCTCTCACTCCCTCTCTTTAATTCTGTGTTTTCTCTCGCTCTCTTGAATTCTGTGTCCTCTCTCCCTCTCTTCAATTTTGTGTTCGCTCTCTCTCTCTCTCTCTTCAATTCTGTGTTCCCTCTCGCTCTCTCTTTAATTCTGTGTTCTCTCTCTCTATCTCTCCCCCTCTCTCTCCCTCTCTTATCAATGATTATATTTTACTGCAAAATGGTTTTGAGAAACTACACAGAGATTCACTTCTTCCAGAGAATTAAAAAAGTTTAACGATGCTGTTATATACTTACCTCATGGAAAACAAATCACATAATTCTGAGCATCCAAAGGGGAAGGGCAATATACAGCAGAGCTTGGAACAGAAAAGAGATCACTTCATTCATAAATACTAATTTTAATTCAAATAACTGTTCAGAATTCTAACGGAGTTTCTGAAGTAATGTACATCGTCCTTTCTGTTAGAATGAAAGTCACACTTATACACACTAAATACTTGATCGGTTGCTTCATTAGTTATTCTTTAGTTAAATGTTACTTCGGTCGAGACATTCGTAATATATGAGACAACAATAAAGTGATAAACAATTAGAATTAAAGATAATTGGTTTTCTTGGTAAATAACTATTTTCATCACAATTTCCCCTCTGGGACATTGAGCACATGATAAAGCACAAAGTTATGATTTACTTTAAAGAACATTTGTATAATCTCTTGAATGACTAGTATTTTCTTGAGAGATTTTATAATACAATGATGGTGATTCATATTTTGTGCATTTCGGTACCGAGTGTGTCCTAATTTTTGTATATTCTCCCTATGTTTCCTGTTGCCCTTATTCTTCCTACGTATCGATTTCTAACAATACGTAACATAGAATGTAATCCTAAAACGGTTTTATATACATATAGGTTTCATTAAGTTGCAGGACAATATCAAACAACACTGTGGAAGAGAGTTTTGTTATCTGATGTTGGAGACATGTTTCCTACTAATTCCTACTAATTCCTGGGTGCTGATTTCAAAAACGAAATCCTTTCTGCTCTATTACGTTCAGCTTTTCCACAAACTTAGATGTCCATTTTCAACATTTCTGGTATTATCACCGTTTCTATGGATAGAGTTGACTTCACCAAATGCGAACCCATGTATGGAGCATGACATAACTTTGAAAGTATAGTTTTAAATGTCATTTAAAATAAATACAACTACAAAAGTGTAAACAAAAGTCATGATTTAAGTATTTTCAGTAAATGTTAAGCATCAAACACGAGCAACTTCACTATCATCAACATAACCAGTTTCAAATATCATGATGATGATAGAAATGCCCTTTATACAATTAGATGTTAAGAAACAACGTATTTTGTGGTCCTTGACACCATCCGTGTCTCATATTTGCGGAATTTATCTGCAGATATGCGCACGCTCTCCTTAATTTAGTGTAACTAGCAACGCAAGCTAACTGAGACATGTTTTGTTGAACTTAAAAGTTCAACATGAAAATAATTATTTTGAATTTGCCCTTAATGTTTTAATTGTGAGGTCATATGTGTCAAGTTCACTTACCGTCAAGCATTGTCAAAAATACTGTAAAACGAACTTCATGGTATGTATGCTCTGTATGGAACTTTGTCATCACAAATCTGCATTTGCTTACTTTATAGTTGTTGACTATTCTAAATATGCTTTTCCCAGGTGACAACAGGCTTTAATATTGCTTGTGTTTCAGAAATATAGACAGTCGTGAGAGAAGAGAATGTAAAAAAAGCCCCGATGTCTTCTGCTTATTTCTGGATTAGGCAGTCAAAGAAAATCACAGATTTTGTGTAGAAAGATTATCTTACTTCCTTACATTCTTTAGCATGAAAATGGGTGACAGCTCAAAGCTTGAGCAGCCCATATAGTGTGCAAAACATGTGTTGAAACGCTGAAATAGTGACTGCTTCAAATGTTTAAACAAAAAGTACCCAGTTTTTTCTTGTGAGAAAATTAAGATTGGCGTGTTTGATGGGCCACACAATTGGTAGTTACTTCGGGACGTGCTAGTTTTGGAGACCATGTCTGGCTTTGACAAAGTATTACGGTATGCTTTTGCTGCAGTCGTATCTGATTATCTGGGAAACAGGAAGTCATGAAATTATGAAGATCTTGTGCAGATCCTTTTTATCAGTTTTCCCAGCACTGAACTGCAAAATGAGAGTAAATGTGCATAGTCATCTGGATTACTTCCTTGAAAATCATAAGGCAATAAATAATGAGCAAGGAGAATGATTGAACCAACAGATTGAACCAGCCTGGAGTCTAGCTATCAAGGCCGGTGGAGCACCAACGTGATGCGGTTGACCGCAGGTCACTGATGCAATTTATTCGCGTAAAGCAGCAAAGAAAATGTTCATTCATTGAGTGCCTGAAACTCCAGTTTGACAGAAATATCTATTCTAAGATTTGTAATTAAACATTTGTGTAATATATTTGTTAAACAATAAAAGGTATTATTTGGTTTGTGTTAGTTTCTTATTTCGGTATTGCATTTAATTACAAAGTTGACATTTTTGCTAAAAAAGAAAAGAACAAGAAAAAAAACGGAATTCCTGTTCAACAAAAAATCTTGACGTGATAGAAAATTTCTGAGGATATTTCTGAACCCAGGACTATCCAATTAGGTAGGATTAATTGTTGAAAGCAAAGAACTAAATTTCATTTTTCAAAAATGTTACCCAGTGCAATATATAAGAATGAGACATTTTATGCAATTCGGTGGATGTAGTACTCTAAATGCAGGAAGAACCTGCCTTTATCCCGTCCAAAAATCTTGAAATACCAATAAAATATCATATTACATAATGCAAGTGGTAGAGAAATTATCTCTGGATAAAGGAGATTATTGAATGACGCTTTCATGTAA